>NC_057718.1:42090295-42124550 GCF_004010195.1 Chiloscyllium plagiosum | reverse complement strand
CCTATTTCAGAACTTAAAACAAGGGGAGGATTTGTGACATGGCAGGAAGATGGATGTGAGATCAATGAAAAAGAAGCTAACATTCTGTGGTAATTTTCCCAAGCAGTAATTTCTTTTTTCCCCATTTCCTGATTCACCAAAGGATTCAAACTGCTCCCTCCATTAAATTCGGATGTTCATCTTCACAGAGAGACCAGGAATAACCCAATTAGCTCCCACTCTGGCTAGGGCCACTGTATGGAGCCCCATTTTTATGTAGTATTTTCTGTTTGGCCTAGAGATCAGGAGGATTAGAGGAATGCAGTTCTAGATATACTGCAGGTCAATTATCCTGACACATATGGTAGTGTAAAAGCAATTTTTGTTAGAAAATGCAAAACATTTGGAGTTGTAAGACACATTTTCAGTCTGTCTGTTATCTTTTTCCTATATAACTGACTTAACCTTTGCCTTCATTGTAAGTCCAGATCTTGGCCAATTACCCAAACCATTTTAAATCTACTGTTAGCCATCAAGATGCAATTTAAGCCCTTAGTGTCTGTGTGTAGAAAATGCTGTACAGAAGAACATCAAAAAACATTTTCTCTTCTTTTTTTTTCCTTTCTCCCCAACTTCTTCTTCAGGAGTTTACGATGTGGGACTCACTATAATTTTTGAAAAGAATAATTTTAAAATGCACATGTACTCAAGTGAAAATTTATGAAACAAAATTTAATGTGAAGGTATTATACAGCAGGAAAAAAAATTTCAAATTTATATCAATGAAAAACAAATATAATGGCTTGTTTTATTGGAAAGATGTTGTGAGAAATGTTTCAGATGTATGCTTATCTTTGTCAATGTTTTTTGTTTCATCCTATCACTAAATTAGTCAAGTAGATTCTGAACAATTATAAATGAAATTTCTATGTCCTTGCAGTTAACACCATCTTTAAAATAGACAGAGATGCTACCTTGATTAAAGTATTTTATTTTCTCTTTCTAGCCGTTCAGAACTGTCTTTAAATCCATTCATCTCTTTGAGAAGTTACAAAAATCATATTCCAAAGCTGGACAAGTATGTTAAGGACGATGGAGATTCTGTTACACTTCTTGCTATATAATGTGATAGGAAAAGCAATTGTTTAATTCATTTTTGATACATGAGCACCATTGGAGTAATGAAAAAAATTTAAACTCTCCAGTATTAATACTATCTTACAGAAAATGTACTAATCTATTAAAAATATACTAGCAATGCACCTGTGATTCATGTAGTAATATTTTGTTTTGAATGTGTTAATTTTGTGTATGGTTTATAAATAGTGAAATTCTTTTTCTTTTCAATTTTTCTTAGTATTTAAAGCCATTGAATCTCTCACCATAATACAATTAGTGTAAGAGTTGATTTAAGTGCAACTATTTTTGAATTTGTAGAATCTGTTGCAGAATTATTACATTTTTCTATTTATCTACTTTCTTCAAAATTATTGCATATTTTAAATGATATTAACAAAACAAAATTGAAAATATTGTGTGCATGGCAATCTGTTAATGGTATCTAAATTGCATCTATTCAAAATTTAATATTTTTACTGTTGGGAGAATTAAAACAATGTTACATTAATAATTTGATGAATATTATTGCAATTGATCTAGAATTAGTTGGATTTTGATGACAATGCGAGCATATAACTAATCTACAGTTCATTTTACAGCTTTTCTATCCTTGTAAAGGTGTTAATGATCTCTATTGTAGCAGTTTAAATATTTTTTCTAAATGATAGATCTTGCAGCAATATGTTTGCAGAAATAGATATGTTTAGCTCTTCTACTTGTGTGACATGCTTATGCACTAATGATTTACATGTATGTTTTATCCTGAACTGTTAAAGAAATCAACAAGAAATAAACTGGTCTCTGACTGCTGCAGTACTGCTGGCATGTCTTTGACCATCTTTGGGGAATCTCCTAAATGCTGGAAGATCTTTATAAATTTCATCAAATTATTTCTCTCACATTATTTTTTCAAAAATAGGTTTTTCCATAAACTGTAGTGTTGTATACTTTAATCTTTGTCTGGGTATAGAAGTATTTTCTGGGTCAAAACAAAAATTATAACCTTAAATAAATATTTTAAGATGTTCGGGAATCAGAGGGGAAACAAGGAAATTAATATTTTGGATAGACGTGTTTGACAAAATTTGTAACAATTTTGTATAAGTTGTTCTGGTTCACAAATACCATTGTAGCATGCAAAGGGTTAATACAAACTGACATTTGGAGCAAAATGAGTAAATTATGTGTTAGGTTGACCTTTGAATACTATGCCGACTATATATACATACGCCTGCTATTGCTAAAATTATATTGAGTCACTCTCCTTATCCGGGTCAAAGTTCTGAAAGATTATAGAATTTATTAACAGTAGACTAAATTTTTGAGAACAAAAAAAATTGCTTTTATCATTGATTAAAACCACACTTATTATCGGAATGTTACTTCAAAAAAAGTTCATTTTCAGAACATGTGTTCCTTGGAGAAATGATTGTGAAATGGTTCTGCTGTACTTTTGTGGATTCTTTCTAAATTAAAGACTGGACCACTGTTGAGAATAAATGTACTTTAATTTCGGAGAGTGAAAAGGTGAACCCAAGCTGAACCCCTATTGAGATTTAATTTTAGAAAATAATTCTGAGTGCTTTATTCTGTATGGGAGCTGAGCAGCAGCCATACACAAAGCTGGACAGACTGTTGATGAATAAAAACGCCACAGTAATTTTGGATGTGAGTGCTATCTCTTTGATTACTCAAGCTCCAAGGTAGTCCATCACGCCACAATAATTCACCCGGCATTGACTCTCACCTTACTACTGCATTTTTCCCATCAGTCCGATTAGAAACAGCACTGCCCTTATCAGATTAATCTCTTACAATTCTAAATCTGACCTCTGAATAAAAAAACCTTCTGATGCAGAATATCATTGCAGGCAAGAAAGCTTCAACAGCTGACAGCACTCGGCATGGATCATTCTAAAATGGATCGCCTAATACACTTCTACCATCCCATAACATTGTCTGAGAATACCATTCTCCTCCATGGGTCTATTTTGCTGTGCTGTCTTTGTACTCGTTTTTTCAAGCAGAAAAGAGGTGGTTAGGGTCAATAGTGAAGAGATCTTGCTCTGGGTACAAGAGACTGCATTTTTAGAACTGATGTTGGGGGGAAGGGAATAAACACAAAATATTCCAGGGATATGCAATTAAAAATAAAAGAAAGGAATTCTGGTTTACAAAGTTTTGAGCCATATTTTCTGTTTTTCAAAACAAGGTAAAATACTGTCTTTTTCCAGATGTTAAAGACTTACAAAACAAATAATAAGCATGATGAATGTTCTTCAGGGAATTTTTTTTAAAAAGGATTTTAGTATTGGGAATAATAAAAAAAATCCAAAGTATATCAATATAATGTTTCTACATGGTTTTTCAAGTAACTAGCTGAAACAATATAAATGCCAAAAAAAAAGTTTGTTCATTCAGTGATGGTTTCTGCATAACATGTTGAGAAATGATTCTGCAGCCAATTTGTAAAGCAATTTTTAATTGCTTAGTGTCCATGGAATTGGGAATAGCTTACTGGTCCAGCAAGGTGGCACACAAAAACAGATGGAGTATAACATGGGTAAATGTAAGGTTATTCAATTTGATAGTAAGAATAGGAAAGTTGAATATTTTTTAAAGGACACAAACCTTTTAAATGTTGATTTTCAGACCTGGATAAATGCGTGTAGGGAAGAAAAAGTTAGCACTCAAATATAGCAAGCAATAACAAAAGCAAATTGTATGTTGGCCTCAATTACAAGGAAACTGAAGTACAAGAAGAAAAATGTCTTGCTACAATTGAATAAGGCTGTGATGTGCCTAGGTCTGGAGTACAATATGCAGTTGTGGACTTCATATTTACAGAGGATAGTACTTGCACTGAAGGAGGTAAGATGAAAGTTCATTAGATTATCTGTCCTTTGGTGCGTGGTTGAGTAAGTTAGGCCTACAGTGTTATTAAAGCACACAAGATACTGAAGGAGATTGACGGGTAGACAATGTGAGATCGCTTTCCCTGGCTGCAAAATCAGGAACACAATATCAGGTGTTGATCATTTCAAAATGAGATAAGGAGAAATTTCCTGACTCAGAGTTTTGTGCATCTTTGGAGTTGCCTATCCCTGATGACTGGGAAAGCTGAACCGACCATAAGGCTGGAAATAGTATTCTTTTGGTTTTAGTTTTATCAAGGTGTATGAGGAGCGTACAGAAAGGCAGTTGAGGCAAAAGAGTAGTCATGAATGACAGAGTAGGCCTGAGGGCTTGTATGGTTTATCTCAGCTTCTATTTCTTATATTCTTATAACATGGCTTTGAGTCAAGGTGCAAAGCAATATAGTACAGAATATGTGAACTTGGACTAATGGAAAGGCAAGGAGAAGTCGAAAGAGAGCAGTAATTAACATAGGTCAAAATTACAACAGGAATTAGATGTGGAATCAAATTTAAATGAATATTGTTACAGTCATTGTTAATGAAACATTTTCTGTAGACAAAGAAATGTTCAGAGGAAATAGCAAGGGAAATAGTGCAAATGAAATTACAAGCTCATACAAATGACAATGCATGTACTTTAAAGGAAAGAGAAAGTACTACAGAAAAAATCATGAGCAGAATCACCCTGACTTAATCTACACTTATTTATGTTTAAAAGCAAAACTGACACACAATAGCAGGAGTGCCCAGTAGATTAGATAATTGGCCCTACCTGTGGTAACCATACAGAATATGAAAGAAGAATTGTGAAATGAAAAGGATTGGTAGTTATTTAAAAGATTATATCTGAGAAAATTGAATTGATGTGCAAAGCAAATGAAATGCGGTACTTTAATCAAATATTCTATCATATGTTACATTGCGCATGAACACCCAATAGTTATTGTAGTTAAATAGATACGGTGGTCTTCTTGTCTGTTGTCTCTCTTCACAGAGCAGGGAGGTTCAGATGGACAGTCATCAGAATTCATTTAAAAAGGAGTATCAATACAGCATCTTGCTTTATCATGTGCATTGATATTTATTGGCAGCACACGTATAAACAATCGGTGAAAAATATGTATTGCTGGATAGCAGCAAGTTAGGAAGGTGTAGCAGAGGTAAATGATAACAATATGACAGTTGCTACAGGTAAAGTTTCTCATGATATGGACCTTAATATTCAGGTTTTCCAATAGAGAACATACAACACAGGCTGAATAATTGCAAAGATTCCAGTGAAAATTCATATTGTTTGTGTGGACAAGAGCTTGTGGGAATCACAGTTCCCTGTCATGTAAGGGAAAACCTAAAGGAGAAACTTGATGCCATCCAGGCACAGGCTAACGAATGGCAGGTGAGCTAGACAATATCTATTTCTATTAAGGAAAGGCTCAACCACTTCTCTGGACCTTTAGTGACACTACCATTGATAAGATGCACACTGTTAACATCCCTGGGACCACCTTTAATGAGGTGTTTAACTGAACCAGCCATAACAAAGTAATGGTTATAAAAGGAAGCTGGAGATGGACAATCTGGATTGGTTGGCTTCACTATCTCTGTTACATTCAAAGCACAATTCAAGGGTCTAATAGGCTTCTTGCCTGAGTGGGTACAGATGTCAACCAGGAAATGTCCACTTAACTATTGGTCCTGTTACTGAACTGGTATTCATCCTGTCTGCCACTCATGCATTGCGCTAGATTTGTGTACTATCTACACGATGTAGTGCAAAAAGAATCACCAGACTTACTTTATGCTTGAATGACTTCCAGCTCCATGATCACCAAAAAAGGACAACTGCGGCAAGATCATTATATCATTTTCAAATTTAGCACCGAGATACACAATATTCAGACTGGTCCTTTATCACCTGTAGATTAAAATCCTTGAATTATCTAACATCATCTTCACAGGAGCACTATCTTCACAAAGACAGCAGAGGTTCAACAAGAAGCTAGTGTTCCCTAGCTACGAGAGAGAGAGAGAGAGAGAGAGACTATTTTCTCAAGTGGAGGAGTTCAGAACGGGGTGTCTAACTCCAAAATTAGAGCTAAACCATTCAGGAGAGTTGTGAAATTGTACTTCTTCAAATAAATAGTCAGGAGGAATATAGAACTTTCTCCCCCAAAAAATGTTGAAGCTAGGTTAATGGATAATTTTGAAACTGAAATGATAAGACTGAACTTAAATTACAAATCTAAATTAAGATACTGTGTAGAATGCACAGTATGAAAATGCTGTCCATAAAGATTATGCCAACAATGATTTTAAAGTAACTGATACTCTTTGAGATTAAGTATGTAGTACTTTAATATTTTAAAATAAATCTTCCTCTGTCTTGAAGAAGGATGAATTCACCTGACATCCATCACCATCCCTGTTAACTGTGCATTGAACTAGCAATCCTCCTGCTCACTCTCATGCAGGCCTCTTCAATGCAGACTCCTCTCTTAGTTGAAAAGTTAGCCGACGACATGCCATGCGTGGTAGTAGTCACACTCCATTCCTACCTGCCAGCACATAACTAGTCTACCTTAGTAAGCAATTCCAGATTATTTGACAAACATCACCTACCCACCCTTCCCCCAGCATGTCTATAAATATGTCCAAGTGAGTTTCACTGATCCAAGTGAATGGTGGAACAAGCTGAAAGCCAGAATGCCCCTCCTTCTGTTCCTTTGTTCTTATAACATTCCACTGTTGTTCATAGCACAAAGAATTGATGATTCACGAGTGCCACCACATGTCAAGAATATATTTTCTTACATTAAAAACCCTTTACATATTTTAATGTTTTAAATTAAGCTAATTCATAAGTCTTTTTTATGCTATGGTCATTTCAAAAATTCACCTAAAACTTTGCAATAATGTTTGTTATTTAAAAGCTTTGTAGAAAAAAGTACTCTCTTGTAACATGCACATCTTGCTGATAGAAATTTTAATATTGGCAGCCTTCCCACTCTCCAACGTGGTTATCATGTTCACATTGACAGTTCGCAGTCAGCCCAGAGGAGCAGTATTTTCCCACTGGGCAAAGGCAATTGGGAATCTATCTGTTCATTACGCACAGTTAGTTAAATTAGTTTTCTCTTCACTACTAACATCAACAGCTATCGATGTCAAAAGTTTAGATGCATCAGTATCACTCTATTCTTCTTTCTCCAATTAAGATCTTTAAAAAAAAGTTACCATGGAAGCAAGAAAGCAAACTCCTGTAAAACTGACAGAATTTTCTCACAATCTGCATACCTACTTGTGAAAATATAAACACTTGCATCGACCATTTAAGCCAAATGGCCTATTTCTAGGCTGTAAATATTATGCCATCCTAAATAGAATGTTTGTGAAAATCCTGGTATCAATAGTATAATGTAACCCTCTCAATGAAAAATGTGTGAATGCCTATACTCACAGAATCACAGTGCAAAAGGAAGCTATTCAGCCCATCTTGTCTGCACCTGCTCTCCAAATGAGCATCATGACTTAATGCTATTCTCCTGACTTTTCTCTGCACCCTGGCACATTATTTGAATAGGAGAAAGTGAGGGCTGCAGAAGCTGGAGATCAGAGCTGAAAATGTGTTGCTGGAAAAGCGCAGGTCAGGCAGCATCCAAGGAACAGGAACAGATTCCTGAAGAAGGGCTTGTGCCCGAAACGTTGATTCTCCTGTTCCTGAATTCAATTATTTGAATTGAAACCCCTCATGAATACCTCATTTGAACCTGCCTCCACCCCACTTTCAGGCAGTGCATTCCAGACTCAAACTAATTATTTTCCTCACATTACACTTGCTTGCTTTGGAAATCACCTCAAATCGGTGATCTTTTGATCTTGACCCCTTTAAGAGAGGAAAATGTTCTTCCATATCTATTCTACCCAGCCCTACTCATAATTTTGAAAACTTATATCACATATCTCCTCAGTCACCCTCTCTCCAATGAGAATATTCCCAACCCCTCTCCAATCTGTCCCCATAACGGAATTCTCTCATCCCTGCTACATTTTATGTAAATCTCTTCTGGACACTCTCAATCCATTCACATCATTCCTATATAGTGATGCCCAGGTCTAGCACATGCCTTTCACACTTTCAACATCATTTCCTTGCTTTTGTTTTCGATGAGTCAAGAGTGAGGTGCTGGAAAAGCACAGCAAGTCAGGCAGCATCCGAAGAGCAGGAAAATCGATATTTCGGGCAAAAGCCCTTCATCAGGAATGAACTCATTCCTGATGAAGGGCTTTTGCCTGAAACATCGGTTTTCCTGCTCCCCAGATGCTGCCTGACCTGCTGTGCTTTTTCAGTACCACAACTCTTGACTCTAATCTCCAGCATCTGCAGTCCTCACTTTCGCCTTTGTTCTCGATGAACCTATTCATGAAGCTAAGGATACTGTATGCATTACTTACTGTTCTTGCCACTTTCAATAATCTGTGCATATATACATGCAGGTCCCTCTACTCCTGCACTCTTTTTAGAATTATGCCTCTAAATTTATATTGTCTGCCATTGTTTTTCCTAGCAAAATGCATCACCATATACTTGTCCACATTGAATTTCAACTTGCCACCTATCTGCCCATTCCACCAACTTGTCTATAGCCTCTTGAAGTAATGCACTGACTTCTTCACCAATTACCAATGTTCCAAAGTTTTGTATCATCTGCAAACTTGTCCACTATACACCAAGATCCAGTCGATCAATATATATCAGCAAATGCAATTGTCCTGATGTCCATTTCTGGGATATTCCACTACAACCATTCTTCCAACCCCAAAAAATTCATTCACCCATTACATATTGTTTCCTATCACTGAATCAAATTCTATATCCATGTTGCTACTGTTCCTATAACATCTTGAGCTATAAAGTTTCTTCCAAATCTGTTGTATGTCACTGTATCAAACAGCTGGAAGTCCATGAACATCATTATCCTCAACAACCCTTTCTGTTACATCATTGGAAAACTCTAACAAGTTTGTTAAATGCAATTTTCCCTTCAGGAATCCATGTTGGCTCTTCCAGATCAATCAAAATTTTCCCGTGACTACTAATTTTCTCCCGAATAAGTCTTTTTAGAAGGTTCCTCACGACTGAAGTTAAACTGAATGATCTGTAAATGTTGTACTTATCCTTAAAAACTTTTCATTTTGAATAAGGCCAGAAACTATGCAATTTTTGTGTCTTCTGGCACCTCACCTGAGTCTAGCGAAGATTGAAAGATTATGGCTAATGTCCCACACTTTCCACTTTCACTCCCCGTGGATCCCGGGGCCTTGTCAACTTTAAGTACGAGCAGAATATCCAATAATTCTTCCTTATTCAACTTATAATGAGTTTACACTCTGTCACCATGGTCTGGGTAGTATCTATCTCTCTGGTAAAGACAGATGCAAAGTATTCATTTAACACTTCTGCTACAAATCTCCTCTCCCCCTTAACCTCCAGGCTGAAATCTCTTTCTGGGTCTCTAATCAATCCTATTCCACCTTTCACAACCCTTCTACTAATTGTATGCCTATGGAAGACTTTGCGAATCCCCCTTACTTTGGCTGCCAGTCTTTTCTTCTAATTCATCTTTACTTCTCTGATATCTTCTTTCTCCTCCCCTCTGAGCATACTTAGAGTCAGAGCATCATGGATTCATTAAGCTGTACTGCACGGAAACAGACCCTTCAGTCAAACCTGCCCATGCCAACCAAATATCCTAAATTAATCGAGTGCCATTTTCCAGCATTTGGCCCTATCCCTCAAAACCCTTCATATACCCATCCAGAAGCCTTTTAAATGTTGTAACTGTACCAATCTCACCATCTCCTCTGGCAGCTCATTCTATACACACACCATCCTCTGCATGAAAAAATTGTCCTTCAGGTCCCTTTTAAATCTTTCCCCCTTACCTTAAACCTATGCCCTCTAGTTTTGGACTCCCTTATCCTAGGGAAAAGACTTTGGCTCTTCACTCTATTCATGCCCCTCATGATTTTATAAACTTCTATAAGATCACTCCTCAGCCTCCGGTGCTCCAGGGAAAACAGTCCCAGCCTATTCAGCCTCTCCCTATACTCAAACCCTCCATCCCTGGCAACATCCTTGGAAATCTTTTCTGAACCATTTCAGGTTCCACAGCATCCTTCCTATAGGAAGGAGACCAGAATTGCACACAATATTCCAAAAGTGGGTTAACCAATGTCCTGTACAGTGCAATATGACCTCCCAACTCCTATACTCAATGCACTGACCAATAAAGGCAAGCGTTCCCAATACGTACTTCACTATCCTGTCTACCTGCGACTCCACTTTCGGGGAACTATGAATCTGCACTCCAAAGTCTCTTTGTTCAGCAACACTTCCCGGAACCTTACCATTAAGTGTGTAAGTTCTGCCCTGATTTGCCTTTCCATTGCAGCACTTCATATTTATCTAAATTAAACTCCATCTGCATCTCCTCAGCCCATCAGATCAAGGTCCCATTGTACCCTGAGGTAACTTTCTTGGCTGTCCATTACACCAGCAATTTTGGTGTTTTCTACAAATGTCCTAACCATATCTCCTATGTTCATGTCTAAATAATTTACATAAATGACTAAAAGCAGTGGAACAAGCACTGATGCCTATGGCACTATGCTCATCACATAATTCCAGTCCAAAAAGCAACCCTTCACCACCACCCTCTTTCTCCTACCTTCGAGTCAGTTCTGTTGATTCTCATTTGCTTCTCGGTTATATTCACTGCTTGACACTTGCCATAAACACAAATGTTCTTTTTTATCTTATTTTCTATCTTCTTGGTCATACTGGGAGCTCTGGTTTTGTTTGTCCTACCTCTCCCTTTTGAGAGAATATTCTTTGTTTGTATTGGAGCCAACTCCTCATTGCTCAGTTACAGTTTCTTTCCCACCTGTCATTCCATTATATCCTGTCCATCTCTGTTCTTTACCCAATTGTTTTGTTTTACACTGTATTTGCAATTGCTATCATTCCAAACTTTATGATACAATGATCATTGTTTCCTAAATATCTCCCTCTGACACTTAATCCACTTTGCCTATTTCATTTCTCAGAACCAGGTCCTCTCTTGCTGTCCCGGACATTTACTCCTGCTGGAAATTCCCTTGAACACTATCTCAGATCACTGCCCATTACAGTTCCAGTATTCAAATCTAAATTTGCTAATTAAAGTCCCCTTATGCTACAATTGCAGCATCAGCCTTTAATTTCCCTACAAATTTGTTCCTCTAAATCCTTCTCACTAGTTGGTAGTCTATTGACTACAATCAAACATCCCCTTTCTCCAGCTTCAATGTACCCCTTAACCACTTCTGCCACCTCTCCTCCTTTCCTTCATTGTCTATCTTTTCTGGACACCTTGTACCCAGAGTCAGTCATGATCTTCCTTGATTCATCTCACTGGTATTGCCACAACATCATATTCCCACAAGGCTATGTGTGCCTGTAACTCTCCAGTCCTAGGTACTATACCCCATGCATTCACATACTGCACAGTAACTCTATTTAGACTGAGTTACTTTCTCTATTATTCTGGCTTCAGCTATTAGCTTCCTCTATGCTTAGGCGATAGAGTTACACACTTACTCGATGCATATATTCTCTACATTAGTGCTATCTGTCTCCAAGTATTTTGTAAGCCCTAGTATTCTTCCCTCTGCAAAGTTAGTTTAAAGCTCTCTCAAATGATCCATTAATTTTTTTTACCTTTCCATTAGTCAGTTGTTAATTATGATAAAAATTATAATTTTCCCATTTTACAGTTTTTAAATATTAATAACAGTCATAGACTCATAGAAATGTACAGCATGGAAACAGACCCTTCGGTCCAACCCGTCCATGCCGACCAGATATCCCAACCCAATCTAGTCCCACCTGCCAGCACCCGGCCGATATCCCTCCAAACCCTTCCTATTCATATACCCATCCAAATGCCTCTTAAATGTTGCAATTGTACCAGCCTCCACCACATCCTCTGGCAGCTCATTCCATACATGTACCACCCTTAATGAATGAACAATGTTTCTGTCCAGTCCATCTCATGTAACAGTGAGATTCAGTTATCATCACAGTCTGCCTTTAGTGCCTCTTATATTTGTGGAGGATGTTAGGGCAGAATTGCTTGCTTCCTTGAGCAGCATTGGCAATGACAAAAAAGTTGGGAAAATACAGTTAGTGTGAAAAAAGTTCAGAATCTCGACTTGAGAAAAACATTTCCCAAATTTCCCCTAATTGTTTAAATAATAACTTTAGAATCTTGCTATTCAGTGGCAATGACTTTATTTTCAAGCATTTGTGTTTCATTATTAGCTCATCTCGCCTCATTTCTATGCAGTGTCCATTTCTCCTCTTCTCCCCAGGAAACTAGACAATGCTAATTCCTGTCATGAAGTTAGAGCAGTTACCAGGCAGCTGTAACTTGCCACTTTCTTCTCCAGGCCTTCATCCAACTAGGTCTTCTCCATAATCATGCTGCATGGACCCTGGCCTTCTCCAGCCTTCGTCCATGCAAGTCAGCATCAGCAAACCACCAATCTCAACACATCATGACAAGGATTGCTTAGGGATAATCAACATGTCTTTGTGCGTGGGAAATCATGTCTCACAAACTTGATTGAGTTTTTTTGAAGTAACAAAAAGGATTGACGAGAGCAGAGTGGTAGATGTGATATATATGAACTCCAGTAAGGTGTTCGACAAGGATCCCCATGGGATACAAGTTAGCAAGGTTAGATCTCACAGAATACAGGGAGAACTAGCCATTTGGATTCAGAATGGGCTGAAAGGTAGAAGACAGGGTTGTGGTTGAGGGTTGTTTTTCAGATTGGAGGCCTGTGACCAGTGGAGTGCCACAAGAATTGGTGCTGGGTCCACTACTTTTCATCATTTATATAAATGATTTGGATGTGAGCATAAGAGGTATAGTTAGTAAGTTTGTAGATGACGCCAAAATTGGAGGTGTAGTGGACAGCAAAGAAGGTTACCTCAGATTACAATGGGATCTTGATCAGATGGGCCAATGGGCTGAGATGTGGCAGATGGAGTTTAATTTAGATAAATGTGAGGTGCTGCATTTTGGGAAAGCAAATCTTAGCAGGACTTATACACTTAATGGTAAGGTCCACGGGAGTGTTGCTGAACGAAGAGACCTTAGAGTGCAGGTTCATAGCTCCTTGAAAGTGGAGTCGCAGGTAGATCGGATAGTGAAGAAGGTGTTTGGTATGCTTTCCTTTATTGGTCAGAGTATTGAGTACAGGAGTTGGGAGTTCATGTTGCGGCTGTACAAGACATTGGTTCAGCCACTTTTGGAATATTGTGTGTAATTCTAGTCTCCTGCCTATCGAAAGGATGTTGTGAAACTTGAAAGGGTTAGAAAAGCTTTACAAGGATGTTGCCAGGATTGGAGGGTTTGAGTTATGGGGAGAGGCTGAACAGGCTGGCAACATTTAAAAGGCGTCTGGATGGGTATATGGATAGGAAGGGTTTGGAGGGATATGGGCCAGTTGCTGGCAGGTGGGACTAGATTGGTTTGGGATATCTAGTCGACATGGATGAGTTGGGCCGTAGGGTCTATTTCCATGCTGTACATCTCTATGACTCTATCTATGGCACCTGCTCTCAATCCTACTGTCACACCACATCAGCCCTTCAGCACTTCACATTGGAGCTCAAGGTCATCTATGATATGCAAAGGTCACTTTTTGTACAGTGACACACATGCATTTACATTGACATCTTTTATAACTCAGCTTCATTTCTTAGCACTCCCTCACTTTGTGTTTACTTGGAGACTGCCAAACTCTGTGGCTTGCATTGCTTTTTAGCAGAGAGAGAGAGGCAGACTTTTTGTCAAACTTGTTACCACTGGACAGTCACGGAGGTGGACCTATTGCTGTGCAGCATGTTTCACTGGCAATGTTACACCTACAGCATGTGCCAGCCACTTACACAGCAAACACGCTGCATATGTTTCTAACAAATGGCCATGTCTGAAAGTGGAGGGGGACCAGTCCTTAGAAGAGTTGGAGGAGACTACATACAGCCTCCATCTTTAGTCAAGGAGTTAATCCTGATTCCAATCCAGGATTTGGCAACAGTCAGTCAAGTGCTTGATCCTAGCCGAGTCTAGAGATCCACCCCTTTCCAGTCCAGGGATTGAGCCATCATTGTCCTGCAGCTCTCCTGCAACCTTCCAGGGATCACAGCTGCATCAGCCAGGGTACTGTGGAGACATTCTTGGGGTTGGGTCATTTTTTACTGCAATGAGATAAAGACAGGGATGACTGTGATGGAAGAGGATGGGAAAGCAGTTACTGGCGATGCAGGAGCAGGAGAATTGGTGAGGAGAGGTGTCCTAATGATTGAGTAGAAAGCACAGAGGGCAGGAAGGACTAGTAGTTTGGGGAGGAGGTGATTGCAGTGGATGAAAGCCATTGACTGGACAGGGTGAATACAACAAAAAGTTGTAATTCTTAAGCTTTAGTTAGTGATATGTGCATTGGCAGAATTAGAGTGAATTGTGACCCTGTGAGTGTGAGGTAACAAAGAGAAAATGATGAGATTTTCCCTTGTTGAGCACAGAAAATCAATTATCTTTCTCATGCGCTGCTGTGCATTATGTTTTACCTTGGAAACAACAGTGAGCTAAGCAGCTACCTGGGTCCAGCCTAGCTGGGTCTGGTGGAATGGCCTGCTTTACTGCTCAGCAAAGTGTAACACTTCTCTCCTTCCCACCACTCCATCCACCAGTACCTCCAGATTCCTAATGGTGAAATGAGGTATTCACTTGCTTTTCTAGGCCAAGTTCTCACTGATAATCGACGAACACCACAGAGTTTCTTAAGTCATGTGTAGCCGGACTTGAAAGGTGGCACAGATAGCCTGAACACCAGAAGGTCCCAGCAGTGGCGGCTGCTTAAACCTCCCTGCCATGTGATTCAATGGGAAAGGCACTGTACAGCAGAAATGCATAATCAATAAGTTGAAGAGTGGATGATTGTGTGAAAAACTCATTGTTAACCATAGCAGACTAGGTGCCATGGATCTGACTCAAGAAAAAACACTTTGCCTGAAAATGAGAAATTCGGCCCATAGAATTGCAGGTTTTTCCAGAGTGGCTATTCAACTTATTCTTTCTCGTCAACACCTGCATCTCAGTGGCTATTGTTCTGCATTTGTAAAATTGGTGCAGATGTAAAATGATCTTCAGTGAAGCACTGACAGCTCAGAATGCAAGGAGAGTGGTTTAATTCCATTACTTGAAAAATTGGGATCTTGCAAAATTTATCTTGCACTATTAAAAGCCTTATGGAGTGATGGAAAGACAGAGATAGGATGTCAACTAAATACATGTCTTTTAACTAACTTGCTAGGATGTCACAGGATGGGTAAAGATTGTAGTCCTGCCATCTTTAGTTCCACTTACATGTTTTTAAAAATTCAGAGGGGTAAAGTCACAGAGCTAGAAATTTAAACTAGCACTGAGACAAATTGGTCAATTATAATGCTATTAAGGCTGTATTTGCCCCGATGCTTTTTTAAAACTGAACTCCACACTGGGAGGATTCTCAAGATGGCAACCAGTCACCTCGAGAGATGTGAGAGACCATTCAAATAATTTAGTGCAAGGTATTAAAGGGCCCTCACCCTCATAATAGGCTCCATTAACATTAATATAATCAAATAACTTGTGGGATACAATCTTTGTAATGGTCAGCAAAGTGATACAATAAAAATGTCCTCTGGTGAGACTGGCCATAACTCATCCAATACTTGTCACTGGAGAGTTATTTGGTTACCTTCATGTGGCAAATATAATTATTACATTTCACTCTCATTTCTGACTACAACTTTTACTATACATTTTTTAATAATATTTCCTAATCGGACATATCACAATCATTTGTTATCCATTTATTTTACAATTTCCACTGCTGTCTTCTGATGCTTGGCTGTATTGTTCCATAAACATTGCATAATCCTTTTTTAAGATCATTAATAAATCACACACACTCCTATGTGCAAATTAGCCAGATATTCCACAGCATTGTTTTAGTAATTCAGCCAATGTGATCTGATCTTATTTATTTTTACCTCTATTTTAGTTGCATTTTACTTGAGCTAATTGTCCTCACTAATGCACTCCAGAGTAAAATACCAGTTAACTTACATATGCAGCCTCATATGTAGTGGAGCTGTGAATAAAATGTATGGATATATATAAATTGTTCCCTGTCCCCACCAGCTGGCTTCAGGACAGGTTTAATATGCCTGCAACTGAGCAGTTAACAGTAACTGATGAATTTACCAGATTTAAATCATTTGGCACTTAACTTCTTTTTGTCTTATTCACTGCTCTCTTCTGCTTTTAACCCAAGCTACTTAGTGCACAGCCAGGTTAGAAAAGCCTAATGACCACTGACACCAACTCAAGTAAATTTTCCATTATTACCAAACTCCACCATGTAGGTGTCATTGGAAGCCTGCACTCCCTTAATGTTTTCTGGCCCAGACAGTGATAAATGGACTCTAGTGGAGCTCTCACTACATTTATCATAGCCTGTAAAAAAAGACCATGCAAAAAATCTAAGCAAAATGAAGGTTTTTTTTAAAACGGGCTGGAGTCATACAGCACTGAGCTGACCTGCTAATCTGTACTAGCTAAATTGGTTCTGCCTCACAGTCACAATATCTCTGCAGAAGTAATTATTATCCCATTGACAGTGGATTGCACTTATGGATCACAGAAAGCATTGTCATTTAAAGATCATAAAAATTCCCCCTCCTGCTGTGTTTTCTCTTGCCTGCTTGGTGTCATTTAGAGATCAATTTGTGATGGGCCATCCAGTGAGAATTCACCTTGGCTCAGGTTCTGAAACGGCCCACTGCCAAGCAAGAGGAAGTGCAATAGGTGGGACAGTGGGACGCCAGCAGTTTACTCACTAACAGACTGACAGCCGTATGCAGAGGAAGTTAATGTTGGATTGAGATGGACCTGTTCACTGAAAGACCTTTGTCCGCAAAGAGGCCTGGAAAGAATTGTATGTAAATGTATTTTTGAGCAGAGATCAAATGACAAATCAGTCCTACTTGTACAGTCATCTAGGGAGAAATAACACAAATTCAAGGAGCAATCAATAGCATTGTGGCTGCTAAGTAAGAGATATAGAACTATTTGAATCAGGGATTTTTTTTATGTCTGTGTCTACACAAAGTATCTGATTCCCATTAAAACAGAGTTAAGGAGAAAGTTAGCAGTACATATATTCTCCCATCTTGGCTTTGTTTGAAATAAATATAGATTGAATCTTTACCCATGTATTTCAGCTTGATGGAGGAAAAGAATTGCAGTATAGTGAAGGTTTTAAAACAGTTCCGAAGTATGAATTAGAACACACTTCAGAGTAAAATACCAGTTAACTTTCAAAACTTTGATGTCTCTTCATCAGGCCTGAATGAAAACCGACAGCTAGCACTAGAATATCAACATTATTAAATATGAACTGACATCAGAGGAGGTTTTTCAGTAGATATGGAGACTGCAAAATCAAATGTGACTTCAAAGTCATTCTTTAAAATCTATAGTGAAGTAAAATCTGTCATTTAACTATATAACCTCATGAAGAGGTAGCTGTCTATTGTGACTTTAATGCACTGAAACTTATTTTGTGAACAACTACCCATACTGCATCAAAGAAAAGCACAAATTTTAGAAACCAAACCAAGTCAATTTTCACAACAACATTTATATAATTTAGTTTTAATTGTAATTTACTTTCAAACAGAACATGTGGGGGACTTACTATGACCAAAGGGTGAAAACAGAAGTTAAATGGGTGTAGTGCTGCTAAAGCTAATCTGCTTGAAAGTGCTGATTTAGCACACAATTTTGAGATTAATTGCTGATTACCATAATGTGAAATTGCCTGGAGGTGCTAGATGGACACCTGCAGGTTTTGTCATTAAATGCTGTAATTTTCAAGGAACGGTACATGTGGGTTCTTCACACATATTTCCACTGATAGTGTGGACTGTCCTGGCTGATGGAAAGCAGCTTATTTCAAGATGTTTCAGGAAATAAGTGAATGGTGCACATGTTTTTGGGTATGACCATATTGGGACTGGGTTAAAAAGTGTGCTGCTGGAAAAGCACAGCAGGTCAGGCAGCCCGAAATATAGATTCTCCTGCTCCTCGGATGCTGCCTGACTTGCTGTGCTTTACCAGTGCCACACTTTTTGACTCTGACTCTCCAGCATCTGCAGTCCTCACCTTCTTATAGGGTACTGGGTTGTCAATTATCGGTCAATGAGTAGCACTCTCAGTTCTGAATTAGAAGGTCATGGGGTTAAGTCCCATTACTCCAGATACTTAAGGACATAAATCTAAACTGATGCTTCAGTGCAGCATTGAGAGAATACTGTATAGTCAAAGATGTCATTTCAGGTAAGAACTTAAATTGAGGGCCCTCACTACTTGGTGGAGTTAAAAGATTCATGATACTACTTTAATGAAGAGAAGAGGATCCTAGTCAATATTTACCCCTAAATTAGCATCAGTAAAACATTGTTGCTTGTGGGAGCTTGTTTTTTGCATAGTGGCTGTCATGCTTAGATTACAACAGTATCTATACTTCAAAAGTACTTCATTGCTCAGTGCTGGGGGATTTCCTGAGGTAGCGAGAGGTACTATAGGAATGCAAGTCTTTCTTTTGTTAAAGTGGAGAAGTAAAACACTCAGATATTTAGTGAAGGGCTCAGAGAATTTCAAGAATGAACATCACCTGAGTGTTGATAGAGAATTGACAAAGCATCTCATTGTTTTTAAAGGTCATCTTCACATCCCCTGCTGCAATGTTGATGAAGTGGTGAGTATCATGTCAAGTGGTGATTATCCCTTTAAGTAATGCTGAAAGTTAACACGTTTGCTTCCAGCTGGTTAAAGCATAATCCAGCAAAATGCTGTGTAATTTCTTTAATGAGTGTAAATGTTTTAAATGTGATAATTAAGTATTTCACCAGCTTTTGACCAGCTATTCTTAGTACTGGCTTCAACTTTTTGCCATGTTTCAACTTGGGCAAAACATGGATTAAACTGACATTTCAGTTTAAAATCCAATTAGATTAGATGATTTACAGTGTGGAAACAGGCCCTTCAGCCCAACAAATCCACACCAACACTCCGAAGAGCAACCCACCAGAACCATTCCCCCCTTGTCAGCACCTGAAGTGCTCTTTGAAACTCGCCATCACTTTTTTTTTCTATATGTTTCTTTATCTTTCTTCCATTTTTTTTTTAATAAAAACTTTTAAAGTTTTTAAAAACTTGCAAAGGTTCTGAATTTAGTAATTAATTCACTCAATAATGAAATCTGAGTCAGAACTACTTTCACTCAATTAGTTAAAGAAAAACTTATATTGTGCTTACATTAGCTCCAAAGTAGTATACTGAGCCAATTTTGTGGTTCTGAAATGCATAGCTGCAGTATTGCGGGAAAAGCTGAGCCAATTTATTCACAGCAAGGTGCCTTAAACAGCACTGAGATATGACCAGATATTCTAGCTGTTCTTAGTATTGCTAAGTGCTGGTCTTCTTAGAATCTTTTATGACTACCTGAGAAAACAGACAAGCCCTTGGTTTAATGTTTCACCCCAAGCATAGCACCTCTGACTGTACGACACTCACTCAGTATTGCATTCTATGCTCGTTTTGAACAGAAGATCAATGAAATGATGTCACCTGCCCTGACAGCCTTATGTGTACCTGTACTCACAGTCAACACTGCAGACGTCAGATCAGCTTTCTTGAGAATGAGCCCATGGAGAGCAATTGGCCCACGTGAAGTCCTGGGCTGTGCACTCAGATCTTGTGTGAACCAGCTGGTGGGAATATTTATAGACATCTTTAACCTCCCCTTACTATGATGTGAGTTTCCCACCTGCTTCAAGAAGATCACTATTATTCCAGTGCCAAATAAAAATCAGGGAACATACCTCAATGACAACTGCCTGGTGGCTCTGACATCCATCGTGAAATGTTTCAAGAGGTTAACAATGGCACACATCAACTCCAGCCTACCAGATTGCATTGATCCACAAGGATTCATCTACTGTCACAATTGATCCACAGCAGGTGCCATCTCCCAGACCTTAAACTCATCCCTCGAACATCTGGACAAAGCCAGCTATGTCAGACCACTGTTTATTGACTTTAGCTCCATATTCAAAACTATAATTCCAACCAAACTCATTTCCAAAATCTGAGACCTAGGACTCTAATCCCCCCCTCTGCAACTGGATCCTTGACTTTCTAACCTGCAGACAGCAATCTGTAAGGCTTAGCTACAACGCCTCCTCCACAATAATCCTCAACACTGATCCCTCACCAGGCTCCATACTCAACCCCTTACTATATTCCTCTACACTCATGACTGTATGATCAAATTCAGCTGTAAATTCATTTACATATTTTCTGATGACACCACTGTAGTGGGTTGGATTTCAAAAAAGATGAGACAGAAAAAAGATAGACAGCTTAGTGGGCATGGTGTAAAGACAACAACCTCACTCTCAATGTCAGCAAAATGAAGGAGCTGGTCATTGACTTCAGGTAGTGAGGTGGAGGACATGTCCCGTCTGTATCAATGGTGCTGAGGTGGAGATGGTCAAAAGCTTCAATGTCCTAGGAGTAAATATCACCAACAATCTGTCCCAGTCAATCAAGTCAACACTGCAATCAAGAAAGCATACCAATGCCGCCAAATCCTCAGAAGGCTAAGAAATTTTGGCATGTCCATAATGACATTTACCAATTTTTATAGATGCGCCATAGATAGTAGCCTATCTGCATGCATCACAAAATGGTAAGGCAATTGTTCTGCCAAGGGCCACAAGAAATTACAGCTGTCAATGCAGCCCAGGTCATCACGAAAACCAGCCTTTCTTCCATTGACTCTATTTTATACTTCCAACTGCCTTGGGAAGCAGTCAACATAATCAAAGACCCCTCCCACCCCGGTTGTACTCTCTTCCACCCCCTTTCATTGGGCAGAATATACAAAAGTTTGAACATATGTACCAACAGATTCAATAACAGATTCTTGCCCACTGTTATCAGACTTATGAACAGACCTCCCATATCAGAGTTGATCTTTCTCTGTACCTTCTCTGCAGCTGTAGCACTATAATTCTGCATTCTGTCCCATTACCATTACACAAGGTATGATTTGTCTGTTTAGCACACAAAACAATATTGTTCACTATATTTCGGTACATATCACAATAATTAGTCAAATCAAACCAAATCACTGAAATGTTAATCATTTAAATGCGCAAAAGTATGCGGTAGGACTTGGATTCGTAGTCTTCTGACACAGAGGCAAGGGCAGTACTGCTGGCCAATGCAATTGGCACAACCTGACCGTTAATTGCATTCTACTTAATCTGATAAACATTTATAATGAGCAAGTTTCCTCATCTTATTCTCTGCTGGAATTGCAAGATGATTTTCAAATTGAGAATCTAACTCCCTGATTTCTGTGCTCTGCCATAGCTCTTTCTCAAGACAAACTAACATTCATCCTAGATCCAGGCTCCCCGATTGGAATATAACCATTCTATTAAAGGAAGGCTTTCCAATTAAAGTGAATTCAGCATGGGTTTCAAGGCTTACAAGCACTTGGATATTTGAGACTTCAACCACAGGAATAGAGAGGTACTACTCAGGCCCTTTGCTATTACTCTGAGGTCTTGTAAAGGGATCTGAAGGACTGCAGAGGACTGAGTACTCTCAATCCTAAGTGTTAGCAGACATGGATGGAAGTCGCTGATGAAGACAACAGCAGAAGAGTAGTCCCTCCAGCTTCAAGACAACAAAGGGAGGTTCCAGGACCTCAAGAGATTGGCAAATCTGTTTGAATTCTTTTGAGGACGTAACAAGAAAATTAGACAAATGAGAGACAATTGGATTTCCGGAAAAACTTTTCATGGCAGGCTGCTAAATAATATGAGTCCATGGTGTTGGAAACAAGGTATCGGCATGGTCAGAGAATTGGCTGACTGGCAGAGAGTACGGATAAAGGGGTCTTTTTTCACAAAGGCAGCCAGTGACTAATGGAGTTTCACATGGGGCCGTGTTGGGACCATAAGTGTTCACATTATCCATTATCTATCTGGACAAAGGGACTGAGGACACTGTTGTTAAGTTCGCTGATGACACAAAGATAGTTGGAGGGACAGGTAGTGTTGAGGAAGCAGGGAAGCTGTAGAAGGACTTGCATAACTTGGAGAGTTGGCAATGAAGTGGCAGATGGAATACAGTGTGGGAAAGTATAAGGTTATGCACTTTGATAAGAAGAAAATAGAATAAACTATTTTCTAAACTAGGAAAGGCTTCGGAAATCTGAAACACAATGGGACTTCGGAGTATTAGTTCAGGACTGGTGCTCTTCATTGTAACTAATCAAATAGAGTCATAGAGATGTACAGCACAGATGTTCCAACTCATCCATGCTGACCAGATATCCCAACCCAATCTAGTCCCACATGCCAGCACCTGGCCCATATCACTCCAAACTCTTACTATTCATATACCCATCCAAATGCCTTTTAAATGTTGCAATTGTACCAGTCTCCATCACTTCCTCTGGCAGCTAATTCCATACACGAAACACCCTCACATGAAAAGGTTGTCCCTTAGGTCTCTTTTATATCTTACCCCTCTCACCCTAAACCTATGCCCTCTAGTTCGGGACTCCCCCACCCCAGGGAAGAGACTTTGTCTATTTATCCTATCCATGCCCCTCATGATTTTATTAACCTCTTTAAGGTCAGCCCTCAGCCTCCGACGCTCCAGGGAAAACAGCCCCAGCCTATACATCCTCTCCCTATAGCTCAAATCCTCCAACCCTAGTAACATTCCTGTAAATCTTTTCTGAACCCTTTCAAGTTTCACAACATCCTTCCGATAAGGAGATCAGAATTGCATGCAATATTCCAAAAGTGGCTTAACCAATGTCCTGTACAGCTGCAACATGACCTCCCAACTTCTGTACTCACTTTCTGTTATTAGTCAGAGTATTATGCCTGCATCACTACCCTATCTACCTGCAACTCTACTTTGAAGGAATTATGAAACTGCACTCCAAGGTAATCCTTTCCAGTTTGTTGGCTACAAAAGAATGAGGGGGTATCTCATTGAAAGCTATAAAACTCTTACAGGAATAGATTGCACAAATCCAGGAAGGATGTTCCCAATGACTCAGGAATCAAGAAGCAAGGTTGCAGTTTAAGGATATGGGATAGGCCATTTAGGACTGAGATGAGGATACATTTTTTCGCCGAGAGAACCTGTGGAGTTCTGTCACAGAATCTGGTTGAGGCTAAAAGATTGAATGTTTTGAAGAAAGAGTCATATATAATTCTTTTTGGCTCAAGGGATTGTATGGTGAGAATAGGATACTGAGTTGGATGATCAGATGTGATCATAATGAATGGTGGAACAGGTTCAAATAGTTGACTAGCCTACTCCTATTCCTATTTTGTATGTTTATATTTTTCACTGAAAATGTTTGAATTTAGTTGCACTTTCCTTGTGCTACTGATAAAGGTGTGGGCATAAAATAGCACCTACACCATGTTGGAACGAAAAGAATCCATACATTTATACAACTATATGAACAAGTAGGAGTAGCCATTCAGCCCCTGAGTTGGTAATTGGATAAGCCATGATCATCTTGAATGGTGGAGAGCATCAAATCTGCATTCTCATATATTCCTTTTACCCCTTGGCTTAACAAGAATCTGTCAGTACCTTTAAACCATTAAACCAGTACCAGTACCATTAAACCAGTACCTTTAAACCAACGTGTGGAGTTTGCACGTTCTCCCCGTGTCTGCGTGGGTTTCCTCTGGGTGCTCCAGTTTCCTCCCACAGTCCAAAGATGTGCAGGTCAGGTGAATTGGCCATGGGGTAAATGTAGGGGTATGGGTGGGTTGCGCTTCGGCGGGTCGGTGTGGACCTGTTGGGCCGAAGGGCCTGTTTCCACACTGTAAGTAATCTAATCTAATCTAATTCTGCCTCCACCATAGAGTCATATTTTCAGGAACAGAGTTTCAAAAACACTCAACCCTCTGAATGAAAAGGTTTTGCCCAATCTTTCTTTTAAATAGGCAATCTCAGATTCTTAAACAGTGACATCTAGTTCTGGATTCTCCCAAAAAATGAAACATCCTTCCCACACCTACCCTGTCAAGATCCCTCAGGGGAGGCTCAGTGGTTAGCACTGCTGCCTCATAGCGCCAGGGACCCAGGTTCAATTTCCACCTTGGGCGACTGTGCAAACTCTACACAGACATTCTCCCTGTGTCTATGTGGGGTTTCCTCCCACAGTGCAAAGATGTGCAGGTTAGGTGAATTGGCCAAGCTAAATTGCCCATAATATTAGGTACATTAGTCAAGGATAGATGTAGGGGAATAGGTCTGGGTGAGTTGCTCTTTGGAGGGTCGGTGTGGACTTGTTGGGCTGAAGGGCCTGTTTGCATACTGTAGGTAATCTAATTTCTTGGGCGGCACAGTGGTTAGCACCAGGGACCGGGGTTCAATTCCCGCCTCTGGCAACCGTCGGTGTGGAGTTTGCACGTACTCCCCGTGTCTGCGTGGGTTTCCTCCGTGTGCTCCGGTTTCCTCCCACAGTCCAAAGATGTGCAAGTTAGGAGAATTGGCCATGTTAAATTGCCCATAGTGTTAGGTGAAGGGGTAAATATAGGGGAATGGGTCTAGGTGGGTTGCTCTTCGGAGGGTCAGGGTGTGGACTTGTTGGGCCGAAGGGCCTGTTTCCACACTGTAAGTAATCTAATCTAATTTCAGTCATGTTCCCTCTTATTCTTCTAAACTCCAGCATCTACAAGCCTAGTCTGTCCAGTCTTTACTTAAGACAATCCACCCATTCCAGACATTAGGCTGATAGATCTTCTCTGAATTGCTTCCAATGCATTTACACCCAGCCTTAAATAAGCTGACAATACTGTGCACAGTACTCCAGACATGGTCTCACCAGTACCCTGCATAACTGAGCCTTAGCCTCCCTATTTTTGTACTCTTCTCACAGTAAATAATAACATTATATCGGTTTTCCTAATGACTTGATGTACCTGCCTTTTAATCTTTTGTGATTTCTACACTAGGACATCCAGATCCCTCAGTATTTCAGAGTTCTGCAATCTCTCCCCGTCAGAAATTTATGCTCCTTCTGTGTTCTTCCTGCTAAAATGAGCAATATCAAGTCATTTGCTGAATTTTTGTCTGCTCACGTAACCTATCTACAGCTTTTTGTGGCTTCCTTATATCCTCTTCACCATGTTCAAGAAGGCTCTTAATTGCCTATTTAATCACATCAACTGTTTTCCCATCAGACCCATGGTGGTTCCCCACTGGTTATCAACTCTTCCAGGAAGAGGCTAGAATCACATTGGAATCTGTTATTTTCCAGAACTTGGTCATCCCAAATGCTCACAAAACTGTCCACACCATGCTGGGAAAATTCTGCCTTCAAAAGTTTCATTATTTTGCAGGATTTACTCTTCTCATTGTCCACTGCCAAGCTTCCATGAAAACATAATAGAACTATGTTCATCTTCAATAACAAGGCAAATGATTTAGGGAAGTAGCAGCTCTTAAATTGGGCATGTGATCATGCTCAGCACTGCCTTCCAGGGCTTACTCTGATATTTTTCAGTCCATGTGAGGATACCTCATTAAGATGGGCTAATGGTGCCTTCTAGGAGCCTGATTGCCTCGTGCAGCAGGCACTTTCAATGCTCAGCCATCATTGCATGAGCAGAGATGCACTTCCCACCTTCAAAGATGTTAGTTAGAGCTTGGCCTGCCATGGGCTGGGAAAATGATAAATTCAGCAGAGGGAGACCTGACCTCACTTCCACTTGCTCTGCCATGGCTGGTTTTGTTAAAATGTAATAGAAACTCCATCCTCTTACATGACAAATTGGAATTTCCTAATTAAGGTCAGTCTTGGTCTAATTCCATTCCATCAAGCAATTCTGCTAGATACCTATTATAGTTGTGGGGGGAGTCAGTGAAAGTTCACCTCTGCAATGAATATCTTTCATTATGAGACTGAACAAGTCTCAGGAAATCAGAATATCAGGTGATTTGTGATGAGTCTTGTAAGTAGAGATAATGATTTTAAACAATGGAAAATGACTGAGTAATGCATTATATGAATTGTAGCAAATGATTTGGCACAAAAACAAATCAGCCCTCAATTGTACATTCCATTGGGTATCATCTTGAGGTAGTGAACATTGAAATAACTCTGATAAAAATGAAAGTACAGGTAGTTCTGCTATAACTCGTCATTTGTTAATGCAAATTGGCTGTAACGTGATTAAGTAAATTGGAAATGGTTTTTCTAAAGCGCAAACTTTTTAAGTGTGTATTGGCTATAAGACAATTGTATCGCCAATATTTTAAGTGTTTTTGTTACGTAATTTTTGTTTAATGTGGGGTCACATAGGAACGCAACTACCAGGTAGTAGCAGGACTACCTATATTCATAAAATCAAAGAATACCTTTTCATATGCAGCTGAAACACTGGTATTTCTTAGCATCATATGCATTGTATAAATAAAATATGTATTTTCTTAAATCTGTGGACAGAACTAGGGAGGAACTATAAGCTTCTTTTCCACATGTGAATTATGTAGATTAAGATTATTTCAGAAATTTGGTAATACCTGGATCGTTCTTGTTTCCTCAGATTATCTCATGTCATACATTTACATTCAAAGGCGCACACACAATATTTTATTGTATTTATTGCAACCAAGTGGGAAGAGGTGAACCAGATTCCTTCTTGGCAACCTCCTTGATGAGTTCCAACAAAGATTTAAGTTCTTTTCAGCATGAGGCTATACCATTCTCCGACTGAATGTAGTTAGCTACTTTTACTATAATCCAAAAGAGGCCATTCACAAGATTTTCCTATGTGAAAGACAGAACAGTTTTATTACATGTTCACCCTGAAAAGATGATAAAGCTCTAAAATGAAGCATACTGTTTTCAGGAATTCACTTGGATCCTTACACACAGGTATAAAGTTAAAAGAAGTATTCAGTTGTGAGCCCTTTGGACCTCCTTGAAGATTTAACTTGAGACCACAGTTGATTAGTTGTCTTCAGCAGAAATCCTTTATCCTTTAACTTCTCCCTTCCCCACTGTTTCTTTCCAGTCAGTCCTGTTGACAGACAGCCTGCTTAGCTCATGTTCAGTTCTGCAAACTTAATTTCATCTCTTTCTGGTCTGTCAAAATGAGCTGCTTGAAGTAACAGCTTATTTGTATGTTGGTGTCTGCTAAGATTGTGTGTCCTGGCTTCATAATTGCAGTTGAGGTTTGATCTCTAAAATATAAAGATTCTCATAACAGTGTAAATCAAACAGAAGATGCGGACCTGGTTCTTTTCAGTTTATGAAAGGCCGAAGTACTGGATCAGCTGATGGGATTCAAAGATTAATAGCCTGTCTTTATATATTGTTGTGATATGTTACAAAACTGGAATTAAGAATAATTCCCAAATGCATAGTCAGTATGAGATGATATATTAAACATTCACGTAAATGTCGAAGTAATCTCTATTAGATGGACTAAATTTGACTAGTCAATATTAACCTTATCTTGGGTAAATCATTTTAAACCGTAGAATTATGTTAGGACATTAAGGTACACAGTAGTTTTCTAACAATAAAATAGTAACATAACAACTAAATTACTAACCAATGGTCACTTTTCTTGGTGGGCCTATAATTCTAGGTACTGTAATTAGAAAGTTGACATTGAGGGAGTGCAAAGGTCAATTCCCAGAATGGCGGGACTATCTTACACTGAAAGATTGGAGCAACTGGGCTTGTATACGCTTGAGTTTTGAAGGCTGAGAGGGGATCTGATTGAGACGTATAAGATTATTAAAGGATTGGACACTCTGGAGGCAGGAAACATGTTTCTGCTGATGGGTGAGTCCCGAACCAGAGGACACAGTTTAAAAATAAGGTGTAGGCCACTTAGAACAGAGTTGAGGAGAATGGTGGGTGTATGGAATGCTCTGCCCCAGAAGGCTGTGGAGGCCAAGTCTCTGGATACTTTCAAGAAAGAGTTGGATAGAGCTCTTAAGGATAGTGGAATCAAGGACTATGTGGATAAGGCAGGAACAGGGTACTGATTGAGGATGATCAGCCATGATCATAATGAATGGTGGTGCTGGCTCGAAGGGCAGAATGGCCTACTCCTGCACCTATTGTCTATAAACTGTCCACACATTTGGTTTTCTAATAGATTTGATTTTTAAAAATTATTTGAATAGGCATTATGTTTTCATATGAACTCATTTCAAATTTTTACTATCTGCTAATGATCACCATGAACAATCAACCACCTGAGATAAACCCAGAAAATGCTGGAAAGACTCACCAAGTCTAGTCACCATCTAGAGGGAGGAGCAGGATGAGTGCTTAGTGTTTATGGTCTTTCATTAAAGCTGGAAGAAGTTAGAGATGTAACAATTTATAAACATATATGGGATAGGGAGGGAATAAACACAAAATCAGAGAACAAAAGAGGTCTGGGGTGGAAGGCCAGAGTGGTGAAAAGAGATAATGGTGTAAGGCAATAAAAGGGTGTCTTTGGGATCAATAAAAAAACAATAGTGTAGAACAAATGTAAATGGCAACTGCGCAAGATGTCCAAGAAAATGGGGATAGAGATTATGATCTTAAATTTTAGAATTCCGTTTTTGAATCTGTAAGGTTGTAAAGTGCCTGATTGAAAGATGAGGTACAGTCCCTCAAGTTTTGATTGCATTTCATTGGAACAGTGCAGTCAGCGGCGAGGACAGTGTGGTTAGGTTGGGAATAAAATTGAAAATTAAAAAGGCAAATGACTGAAGTATCAGGGTCATGCTTTAAGAACGAACTGAGATGTCTATCAATGATGACAGAATCTGGGGTTGGGCATCTCCATTGCAGCGGAGGCCCCATTGTGAGCAGTAAGTACCCAATTGGAAAATAAATAATATCAATTTTTGACCTGGAAAGGCTGTTCGGTGCCCTGATCAGTTGAAGGGAGGAATTAAAGGGAAGCTCTTGTCCTTTTGGGCACTAATTAAATACATTATACTATTTTAACAAAAGAATTGTCAAAACATATTTTTCAGTTGTCGAGAGTAGGGTGCTGGAAAAGCACAGCAGGTCAGGCAGCATCAGAGAAGCAGGAGAATTGATGTTTCAGCATAAACCCTTCATCAAGAATCCAATCCACCCTTAACAACTTCTCCTTCCAATCCCACTAACCTTCCACTGACAGCTTCATCCGCCTGGCTGAACTGGTCCTCACCCTTAACAACTTCCCCTTCCAATCTCATCATCTCCCAGACCATCCACAACCTCATTACCTCTGGGGATCTCCCACCCGCAGCCTCCAACCACACCATCCATTTCTACCTCCTACCAAAGATTTACAAACCTGACTTTACCAGGCAACACATTGTCTCAGCCTGCTCCTGTCCCACTGACCTCATCTCTGCAACCCTCAACACCATCTATGTTCAGGGCACCACCCATGCCCTTCACCTCCAAGATTTTTGTTTCCACAGCCCCAACGCCTCATCTTCACCATGGACATCTAGTCCCTGTGCACATCCACCTGCCATGACAAAGACCTCCAAACCCTCCGATTCTTCCTCTCATGCTGTTCCAACCAGTACCCTTCCACCAACACCCTCATCCGCCTGGATGAAATGGTCCTCACCCTTAACAATTTATCTTTCCAATCCTCCCACTTCCTCCAATTCAAAGGGGTAGCCATGGGCACCCGCATGGACCCAGATATGCCTGCCTCTTTGTCGGGTACGTGGAACAGTCCATCACCAAGGATGACAATATTTTTCAGTTGGCCTTTCCCTAAACTCAAAAATATAAAACTTTTAAAACCTGTAACTAACTCTTTAGCCTGATTATCCTTTATGTTACTTCACCATGGACATCTAGTCCCTGTGCACATCCATCTGCCATGACAAAGACCTCCAAACCCTCCGATTCTTCCTCTCACGCTGTTCCAACCAGTACCCTTCCCTAAACTCAAAAATATAAAACTTTTAAAACCTGTAACTAACTCTTTAGCCTGATTATCCTTTATGTTATGCTTGGACGATCAGGCTGATACATTGTAAATGGCCTCGGAGACCAGAAAAGTAGTTCTCCTCATCAGACTTCATATTAACAAGTTCCTTTGAGATTATAATCAGAAAATTGGAGACTAAATTGGTTAATGGTTATGGTGGCAAAGTGTAAGCTTTCAGGACTGTTTGAAACTGGCCTGAAACATGTTCAAAAATAATCTGAGAATGTTCCATTTTCAGGTGATACAACAGTGCAGAGTGCAGAAAATGTTGTTATTTTGTTTTACAACATGCACTACAGAGGAACCTCAATTATCTGAAGGACACGGACAGGGAGTAATTCATTCGGTTAATAGAATGCCAGATAACATAGTTTAACTAAGCATCTGGCAAGATCACATGGTACCGATTATCCAATATTTGGATAATCGAATGCCGGATAATCAAGGTTCCTCTGTATAGACAGAAATCAGCAAAACAAATGTTTGATGAAAAATGGAAAACAATGTTTTTGTTTATCTTCTTTCAATGATGTTAATCCTTGCCCCTAAAAGATATCTTATGTTTGTTTTCAAAACGATCAAAGATCTTGTTCAAATGAAAATACCAAAGATTTTTAAAATTTTTCTAGAACACATATGGAATGCAATGCTAAAACATTGCTCTGGAAAATAAATTACTATGGTACAAAATGTTGGGTCAGATTTTATTTTCTCTCTTTAGCTTCTCCTTCATCCTGTGCAATGTGTTGCTCTATGGCTGACAATCGCATAGGTAAGTTCTCCCTGAATATCTGTTAAAGGCCATCATATGGGCTACAAAGAGATCTGTCAGACTGCTTTTGGAAGTGTCTGGTCTCAGCTCAGAGCCCTGTTTTGACAAATTGAGTTAGATTGGGATCAGGAATTATAGGAACACATATGTATCCTGCCATTTGATGACAGTGTGCCTTGTGTACCAGCTTGCCGTAGGTAAAACTTCCTGAGCATATGTCAACAAATATGAATACATTACAGTTGGCACTGGTTTGTACTGTTAAGAGGAGATGAAGTACACAGAAATTAGCAACTTCAAAAATATAAAACAAACAACTGTGGTGCTGGAAATCTGAAACAAAAACAAAAATTTCTGGTGAAACTCAGCAGGTCTGGCAGCATGAGGGAAGAAAGCAGAGTTTCTCCAATTCTGTTTTTGTTTTAGCAACTTCAACGGCTGACTATGAAACAATAACGTATTTCACAATAAGTGAAATCAATAAGAATTCCCCCAACAAAGTATGTTTCCCATCAATTCACAAAAATTCTTAAAATCAGAAAATATTAAAAGTGAACAAACAACATAAAGCGAAGTATAAATGAACCATGCCTGTCTGGCTGCTGAGTTTGAGAGATCAGGCAAGCGCCATTCAGCTAACCAGATGACTAAAGGTGGAATCAAGAGGTTGGAGAGCCTCAGCTGTTGTCAGTTCATCCAGTGATATTGAAGGAAAAAAAAACCCATCTCAGTCCTACTTTGAAATGGGGTGACAATTGACTCCACAGTGATGCACTGTATAGCTTAAATAGCCAAAGACACTTGTGCACTGGCTCACAATGATGAACGATTGCTTTAGCATAGGACTGTGCAACTGTCAGCAGCTGCTATCAAGATATACCAGGAGAAGAAAGGTGAGATGAGGACCAAATGTTGTTTCTTTAACTGTGTTTCCATCCCCATCTCCCCAACCCCCTCACCAAGAAAAGGATGCCCTATCCTCAAAAATAAGTTACAGTGGCTTGTGTTTTTTGCTTTTTCCAACCAATACAGAGCTTATGTGCACAGAAAAGGCTTGATGTGATCAATACAACAGAAGATAAATAAAGAACATAAAAATCTTAAACAAATTTCAAAGCATCGCCAATTTACTAAAATATTGGACTAGAGGTATGCATTTAAATTCAATAAGCTTTACTGGTGTCTTACCAAAAATTCTAACAATGGGTCCTTCCAAATTATTTTCCAAAATTATTCATCAAAATTCATTGTTTATTTTTGGAAGAAATTAGTTACTATCAGAGGACAGAATATCGATATTCTGACAAAGGTTTCCACTGGTCAATATTTAAAACAAAATCATAAATCTATGCAAAAATGCAAGTCCCTGAATACACTTACAACACAATAATATAGAGCACAAGAGTAATATTGGCCCTCTATCTCCCTTTTTTATTAAGTTCATCTGCATGACAAAACTTTGTGGTTATGAGTTACTATGTTGGGACACCAAAATTAAAATGCTTCACTTTGATAGTTGATCAAAGATGGAAAAGTAAACATTAGAAAAATAACATTTCATTCGAACCCCTTTAATTAGGCCTCCATTACTATTAAAAACTTTTTCACAGAGTAGATGATTATAAAATATTTTATTGTCATTGAGGTTTTATTTCAAGCTTGTCGGGAGTGGTTTAACACTCTATTTAAATATAGAGAAAGGAACACTTCCTAATAATGCCTTCTGCCATAAAGTTGTCACAAAAGAGAGTCTTGCATTGTTAACACAAATCGTTACTGGTATTTTCACTTTGAGAATTCCCAGGTGCCAGTTGTGTTTGACTGACATCAAGGACGGACTTCCAAAGCAGTAAGCAGCCCATGTAAAGCACAGCAATTCTTTCCACATCATTTTGATCTGTGTCTGCTAAAGTTCAAAGATCAACAGCCGAATGACAAGCCTTCTTCAATCTCTGCGGTGTCACAGCAGGAAGTATGTCAGAAAATTCTGAGCAAGTCCTCTGTGAATTCTTACCTGTCTGCCTCTCTCTTATCTTCTAGTTGAGAACAGATTGGTGGGCCTGTTAGAAAATGCTCAATGAAGAAATACTTCAGAACCTTTTTTTCTTTGTAATTTCACACTCCAACAGACAAAAGTCAAAAGAATTATCAGCACTATTAGTTATAATGGTACTAAAGGTATTATCTGTCCATTTGTTTATAACTGGCTTCCTTAGTAATAAAACATTACAGGAATCATTTGGAAGAAACTTACATGATTATTTCAACAGCACTGGTCTAACTGGGAAAACTGCTACACTGTAACAAAAGATAAAGAGAAGTCCATCATAAAACACTTGTGTTAAAACAGTGGCCCTTTGCTGAATCATTTGCAACTTGTACAGTGCTCTGTGACATTTACGTTTTGTAGAAGAACAGAGAAAGACTCCCAAAATGGCATGGTTGTCTGGTGTTAGTAAATTATATTAAAATGTATGCTATTATATTATGTTTTAGTAGGAAAAAATCCTGTCCGACCTATATTCAAAATCTGCACATTATCTGATAGAGAATATCAATGTAATGTATGCTATTTTTCAGGAATTTTAATAAGTTAGGAAGAAAATCTCATTTAATGTAATTTATCATTGTAGCCTGGAACTCAGTTTTGGTCATTAGGCACATGGATGCACGGAGCTTTCTATCCTGATATAAACAAACATTTGTAAACATTAACATACAAGCAAACACAGAGAATTATGTGCCTGTTCTTTATTTAACGCCAAAACAAAATAGTCGATTTATGAACTGTAAATATTATTTTAACTTTTGCATTAAAGTAGACTAATTTTAAAATCCACAAACCTGACTGCCCCGTCCGACCCATATTGTCTCAGCTTTATTCCTGATGAAGGGCTTTTGCCCGAAATGTCGATTTTGCCAGTCCTCGGATGCTGCCTGAATTGCTGTGCTCTTCCAGCACCACTGATCCAGAATCAGCCTGCTCCTGCCCCACCGAACTCATCTCTGCATACCTCGACACGGTCCTGTCCCCCTTAGTCCAAGAACTCCCCACCTACGTTCGGGACACCACCCACACTCTCCACCTCCTCCATGATTTTCGCTTCCCCGGTCCCCAACCCCTTATCTTCTCCATGGACATCCAGTCCCTGTACACCTCCATCCCCCATCACGAAGGACTCAAAGCCCTCCGCTTCTTCCTTTCCTGCCGTACCAACCAGTACCCTTCCA
>NC_057718.1:42075460-42088567 GCF_004010195.1 Chiloscyllium plagiosum | reverse complement strand
ACGCCCCTCCCCCAAGTCCCTCCTCCCTACCTTTTATCTTAGCCTGCTGGACACACTTTCCTCATTCCTGAAAAAGGGCTTATGCCCGAAACATCGATTCTCCTGTTCCTTGGATGCTCTCTGACCTGCTGCGCTTTTCCAGCAACACATTTTCAGCTCTGATCTCCAGCATCTGCAGTCCTCACTTTCTCCTCGATAATTTTAAAAATAGACTTGAAAGTTTTGAAGTTAATTTTCCTCCCCCCTCCAAGGCATTAAATTTCAAATTCTGCTATTATAAAATGAATACAACAGATTTTGGAAGAGTGTCTCACTTTAAAAAGGAAATAAATCATAAACTTCTGTACATTAAATGCTTGCTGTATTCTTACCTAATTATTTTCACTCTAAGACAAAGAAAGGAAACATTGAAAATTCCCATTAGTCCGGTTGGTTTAGATTGCCATGTTGCTGGATAAATAAATTTTAAACATTTGGTTCACATCAACTGTTGGTAGTTTTTTTTTTAAAATTATAACAATTCTGTTTTGATATTGAATATAAAACCACAGTCAGGAAAAAAAAATGCTGAAAGAGAGATCTATGGTCCTGTGATGAGATATCTTAGGCTGTTATCTAATTTCAAAAGTAAGTAGCCAAGCACATTAACAGCAATAAGTAAGGAGGAGAAATTCCAATTGGCTAAAATTGTAAATGATTACCAGAAAAGGGAATGGAGGCATTTGGATCAAAGCTTCCTTCTACCTGAATGACGTCTTCATCATCTGTTTGGATCCAATGTTGATGCACAGACTGGTTAGTATCTGTGACCAGTTTGAACTGTCATGAAGAACTATGGTAAATCAAGGCAAGTGTGAGGTCAATACTTTTGGAACTCGCCTGACTAATCATTCCCCTACCCCCCACCCTTCACTGTCAGATCAGATTACCTGAAGGTGTTGGTGATTTGGTTCAGAGGGAGCATACACTACAAACTGGAAAGACTAACTAGCTATGGTGAAACAAACATAAAAGCAAATTACTGCGGATGCTGGAATCTGAAACCAAAAGAGAAAATGCTGGAAAATCTCAGCAGGTCTGGCAACATCTGTAAGGAGAGAAAAGAGCTGACGTTTTGAGTCGAACTGATCCTTTGTCAAAGCTTAAAGAAAAGGGAGAAATAGGGAGGTATTTATACTAGGCTGAGAGAAGGTGAGTCATGGCTCCAGAAGCAAAGGTAGCAATAAAGAGGTGATAATGACAGTGCATAGAGAGAGTGCATAAGAAGTACCTCTTATTTCTTGATTGTTTCTCTTTCTCTCGCTCCCCATTCTCTCATCACCTTTTTTCCATTCCTCTTCCCCCTTTGCTACCCTTCTCCCTTGTTTTCCATTTTGCCTCTGCTTCACCCATCCCCCACATATTTTGTCACATAGCACTGACTTCAGCCTTGGTCATTCACAGATCTTAATCTCCCTACAATCTCTCTATGCACTGTCATTATCACCTCTTTATTGCTACCTTTGCTTCTGGAACCACGACTCACCTTCTCTCAGCCTAGTGTAAATACCTCCCTATTTCTCCCTTTTTAAAGTTTTGACAAAGGGTCAGTTAGACTTGAAATGTCAGCTCTTTTCTCTCCTTACAGATGCTGCCAGACCTGCTGTGATTTTCCAGCATTTTCTCTTATGGTGAAACAAATGCTGAACATGTGAGAGCAGTGCTCCCTCTCCATTGCAAGCAAAGATCTGTTCATCGGGTACAAGGTGCTCTCTGTGTTGCTGCACATGGTCTGACAAACAACAGGTCCATCAGGCAGTGGGCAGCACATTTCATCATGAGACTGAGGGAAAAGAAGATGGTAAATCCTGTTTGTTCCCTGAGTAGATTGCCAAAGCCTTTGTGAGAATGCCTCATTGCCAGAAATCTCAATTACCAAGTCGTAGTTTGGCTCCTGATGAGAAAGGCCTTTTCTAACAGATCATTCCTACATCCTGGATTCTCATTATCTCCACAAATTTCTGTTGAGGTTGCTGTGATGCCAAAGAGCCTTTGCCCACCAGCTTTTGGAATATTCCCTTGTAAAGAAGGTTTGATGAGAGATACAATTTTTTTTTTGTTCTTTGATTCAATACTCAATGCTCTATGGACTTTATCCAGAGGTGAATGCTCAGACAACACTTTAATTGTCTTAGACCATTGCCTCAGTGAAAGATATTCTTTGGTCTACCAAACCATGCTGGACTTTATGAGCAAGGAGTTTTCCTTGACCAAATGTTGCAGTTGTAATTACAATCCAATATACATTTAAGATAAATGTTTATGCCATCATCACGTTATAGCATGTGATCTAATGGCAGCAAGGTCTCAGTCTCCAACTGACTGGGGCTACATGTAATCCTACACACCAATGGCGACAGTTTGTAACCAAATTATTCAGTATTAATTAGGCATGACACTGCTTGTGATTGTACTGAGTAATTTTAAATACATTTTTAGTACAAGTGTATTGAATCTTTCAGTATTATGTTACCCACATCTCATTCTATGTTACTTTAGCTAACGTAAGTATTCTCGTGATGTGGAGGTGCCAGTGTTAACCTGGTGTAGATAAAGCCAGAAGTCACAACACTAAGTTTATAGTCCAATAGGCTTATTTGAAATCACAAGCTTTTGGAGTGCTGCTCCTTCATCGGATGAAGTGGAGGGAAGCACACATTTATAGGTGGAGAGATTATTCCGAGATAATTCTTGATAATTAAGAGTGTCAAAAAATGGTGCAAATGGTGTGAGTGGAGTGTCGACAGACTGAGTAACAAGTCTTTGCAGGGGATCAAAAGTGTCAGATGGTGTGTGTAAAGTGTCAGCAGCTGAATAGCAAGTAAAGGGAAGACCTATGATCGAATTAATTAGAGCAGAGAAATCATTACAAATAATCAAAATTAAGATAGTGCGAGAGACAAATCAAATGGCTGGAACAACATGATAGGCATAAGAGTCATATTACCCTTATCATGTGACTCTTATTCCAGCCATATGGCTTGTCTCTATTTTTGATTTTAAAAATTATACAACAGATTATAGTCCAACAGGTCTATTGGGAAGCACTAGCTTTCGGAGCACTGCTCCTGCATCAGGTGGTTGTGTTTCTTCTTGGAGATCTTCTCCACTTTAAGCCGGCAGTTAGTGTTGTCAATGGTCATCATGATTTGCAGATACTGGTGTTGGACTGGGTGAAGGAGCAGCACTCTGAAAGCTAGTGCTTCCAACTAAACCTGTTGGATTTATAACCTGGTGTTCTGTGATTTTTAACTTTGTCCACCCCAATCCAACACCAGCAACTCCAAATCAGAATAAAAAGCCCATCACTGGAACAACACTAGATCTCAAGGGTAGAACAAATCAAAGACTACGTTTTGAGGGACAAACTAAAGCTTGCAGTAACCACTGCACATTTGTAATGGGGAAAAGTCACCACTAATAGTGGGCTAGTGTAGGTTAGGTGGGCTTGGATCGGCGCAACATCGAGGGCCGAAGGGCCTGTACTGCGCTGTATTCTTCTATGTTCTATGTTCTAAGGCACAGTGTACCAAAAGGGTGTAAACTGGAAAACTCCTCAGGTTCTATGCCTTACAGAAATAGTACATTGTAAAATAAAAATAATTGAACATTTTTTCAAAATAATTGAACATGGTGGCATGGTGTCCAGAGGAAAATTCAAGATATTTTGCATTTGCTGTAATTTGAAATTCAGCCTTGAGCTGAGACCTGATATGGAATATGTTTTGTAAATCAAGCCTATTATACTATAATCAGATTGATGGAACATGCTGTAGTGTGACAAGTTAAATATTATTACAAATTATGTAAGATTGAAGTTGAAATGTGCTTGTAATATTTTTGACAAACTTTAAGAATAAAGTATTCCTTTTAAGAAATAGGTGTTGGTACCACACCATATTCAGGCATGCCAATATTCATTCAGAAGAAGTAAATTTCACCAGTCTCACACATTATTACTTTACCTTAGATTTCATTTCTGGCCAATATAGAAACACATCACCTAATCATTATAATTTGCTTCTTGTGGAAGTCTGCTTAGCTCAAGTTAGTTACTGCATTTTTGCATGACAAAAATGACTACATTAGATGCCAAAATAATTGTACCAAGACAGAATTCAAATAGCTTACATGAAAGTTTTACTTTAGTTAGCTATATTCTATCACAACCACTACATGCTCCTCATACTTGCACAATCAATTCAACTCCAATTCGCGTTTGATCATGATATCACCTGTTCCTTCATTCCATTTGGTCTCAGTCATTCCTAAAGACCATATTAGATTATGAACAGATTCCTCTTTTTCTTATTTTTAGATAAATGTTTATAATAAAAAAAACAAAATGACTGATTATATTCTGATCATTTTCTTTGCTCATTTAAGTTCCAGTGTTGTTTTTCTAGGACAACAAAGATTTTTTCAGAACATGCAGCTTTCTTTTTTAAAAACAATCAGATAACTGATTGCTGCTGTCCTTCTATTGGAGACCACCCCATTCTCCAACTGTTGTAAAAAGCAAAATTAAAAATCAGACATTTTTCATTCCCCAATTTGTTGAGCGTATGTTATCCCATAATGAATTATTGATGTAGCATTGAATGATTATTGCTGCTCAATCCCTTCTTCGAAGTACATCTATAATAGGGCTAGTTGTCATATCTTTGGCACCTCCATATCCACCCCAAATTCTCTCCAAGTTTGTAGTTCTTGTTATTTGACATCTTTTATTAACTTGTCTCATAGTTTGTTCATGTCTACTAAAGTCATATCGGCTTCTTCTCCTGGTTTGTAGAATTTCTTTTGTCCTAGTTAAATTGCACCCTCTGACTTGCCTTCTCTCTTTTCTTGGATTGCTACTATTTCAACATCCCTTAATATTTTTAGGATTTCTTTCACTGGTTTATGATCTCATTTCAGGGCATCCTCATTTCCAGACCCACTGTTTGATTTTACACTACATTTTCTTGCCTTCAACCTTTGTACTTCATGTTTCTAATCCTTGGGCATAACCTCCTTCCTCTCATTCTATATGTTCATCCAGCTTTTCTATTTCCGTTGCTTTCCCTGCTCTACTTATAATGTAATCTAAGTTATCCATTGACTAACCCTGTCTGGTAAAGATTTAACTTTGGTACCCACTTTTAGCAGTTGTCCTGGGGGATTAATGGCCTCTTATTGACCATCAGATCTGATCCATCCAATTACAAACAAATTGTCAGTTGTAACAAAACTGTGCAAAATTTGAGACTGAGAAATTCCTGGTCAGGCAGCATCTGAGGAGCAAGAGAATCGACATTTCAGGCATAAGCTCTTCATCAAGATTTCTGATCTTCGAATATTGCCTGACAGGCTGTGCTTTTCCAGTGCCACATTCTACGACTCTGATCTCCGGCATCTGCAGTCCTCACTTTCTCCTGAGAAATTCCTGGCCTCTCACTAATTTCTATAAATCCTTCAGAATCTATAATTCCATAAGCCATACCAAACAACCTTGAATAATATACCTGAACAGTTTGGTTCCTGTGTTGTATAATTATTATTTTTCTGTCTTTATCAATAAACCTTACCTTAGGTCAGATTGAAACTGATTTCCAATGGTCTTACCTTATATCTGAAAACTCTTTGAATTCTTCCAGAGAAAGGCTTTAAGAAAAGCCTTTCTATTGCATGCAGTGCACTCAAGTGCTCTGAGAAAGTAGAACTGATTGTAGCTCTTTCCCAAGATGGAATCTAATCTCTTTAATAAAAACTGAAAAAACTGTGAATGCTGTAAATCAAACAAAAACAGGAGTTGCTGGAAAAGCTCAGCATCTGTGCAGAGAAATCAGAGTTAACATTTCGGGTCCAGTGACTCTTCATCAGAACTCAGATCGACCAGAACCTGCTCAGCTTTTCCCGCAATATCTGATCTCTTAATCTGGATGGAACTTCAGGACTCCCACCAAAAACTAACCGATGTGGATTATTTCCTTCTGTAACAAATCTGCAGCAAATTCTTAGCACATATAAACCACACGAATACAAATGATAATTTATAGTTTGTTTATCTGCCAAAATTTTATGAACCATTTTGTCTATTAGTACATGGTTCATTTCACATAGCCATTGCTGTATTCATTCATAACTATTTGTTCATATTTGCACACACATGGCTGCATGCATCATCTAAGTCCAGTCCTATCCACTTTCTGATTACATTACCCACAATTGTTTTCTTATTTTTGCTGTGTTGACTGACAAGATCTGGTTGCTAAACCTACAAAATGTATTCTTTTTTTTCCTCTTTCTTTCTATCAATACCTTTAACTCGATGGCCATCTCATCATTGAAATCATTTGCTCAGGATAGACTTAAAACATGCTACAATAATGTCCTTTGATATTTCTTCCAAATCTCACATCTCTCACTTTTCTCTGAGTTTATTGTAATCTCCAGTCTTATTCCATTACTATAAATTTTAATCTTTTAGAAGACAGATGAGCAAACTGACCATGTAATTTTAACACAATTGACTTTTAATCTTCTAAATTTCTTTCCACTGTTCTAAATTATGTTTCTTTAATTTCCTTAATGGAAAGGTGATGTTCCATTAAATAAATACAATAGTGTCCTGATTGTGTAAATTGCAAATTCACAGATTTTCCAAATGCAATGGTTTGTCATTTTCCATATCCAGTTTCATCTGTGCTTTCTGTGGTCTGCTTAATACCAAGAGTGTTTCGCTGTTGTCCACAACCATGCTAATAAAATGATTGATTCCAGTTATTTTAGTAAGAATAATGACTCTTTTCAAAGATTTTGGTGTGTTATCATCACTAATTTGAAACTGGTGGAATTCTCAATTCTTTAATCTTTTCCTGATTTTTTTTTTTCATCAGAGACACTATGTAGAATTTTAGCCAGTCCACTCCACTTTCAGTATATAAGCATGTATTGCCCAACAGTGTGCAATTGAAATATAATTTGCCACCAATATATTTATCACTGGGCTGAAACTTCTAGTGACTAATATAATGCCCTCTATTTAATTTGTATCTCCTTCTTCCTTCTTTGAATCCTTCATTTCATGTTTGGTTTTGAACATTATTATAGCATGGCAATTTGAACTGAACCTGAAACATCAGTTGACTACATTTTGAGCATTTCACAAATCATTCGCTTATTGTAAATTCCAAATTCTCTTTGCTTTTCAAAATCATAATAACTTTTCTGTCCTCATTTCTATTGATTAAGTCCTCCTTTCGTGCTGTCACCTATGACCTGTAGCTGGGTGGTCATGCCAATTTGTTAACATTTTATCCTTCATTTTCTGTCATATCCCCTTCTCACAATAAATGTTGTTGGAAAATGTTGCTTTATGAGGAATTTATCCCATGCTTTTGATAGGTCTACCCACAAGTTTAATGCTCATCAAAACTAGAATTCTGTCTATACTTGATACTTTGGCACTATTTCTTTATGAATCTGTCCAATAACAAATGTCAACCCAGAGTGCTGAATTTCCAAATGAAATCTAATCTATGCAGTCTCACATATAACCTACTGAATTCCATAATTCCATGATACTGCCCTCATGTATTTCTATATTTGTCAACATCCGACCATACGCCATAAATAGTCAATAATTCACCTTATGATAAATGTTATCCATACAAGTTAACAATCTGTCTAAATCTTCATTCATATTCAATTTGCAAGGCTCTACATCTGAAAAAAAAAATTCTCCTTATGTTGCTCTGTGTGGTAACAAAAGTACTCAGGCCATATCCTTCTTCCTCTTTAGTAAAGAAGTTGCCCAGGTCCACATTGTAACTTTATTCTTCCACTCATCATAAAGTTCATTTTCAGAAAACAGGGTGAGTAATCATAACATGAAATTTACATTTTGACTCAACCATCCTCTGCAACCATCCTCTGCAACCAAGATACACTTCAAACGATTACTATGATCAGTGAGTGTGAGAGTGTGACTATCTGAAAAAAAAGTTTTTATATAAACGTGTGAATGTGAAAATATAGTAATCATTTAGATGGTAGTGTGGGGGTAAAACTAGGAGATAACAGGGGAACATTTTAAAAAAAATCACAATCTCTGTGATGAGGTGGCCGAGAGGTTAAGGCGATGGACTGCTAATCTATTAGTGTGTAGTTGTGGCCAAATGGCTAAGGCAATGGGGTTAGAAATCCTTTGAGGTTTTTCTGTGCAAATTTAAATCTGCCAACTACATTTCCTCAATAAGTCAATTTTAAATGTCTTCCTGCAGGATGAATTTTGGGGTTTGGGGTTTGGCTTTGCTGCTCCTCTCTCTTGTAAATTGCTGTTTCTCTGTAATGCTGTTAATGTTAATTGTTTGTAAACTGTACTGTTTAATAAAATTAAAATATAACTAAAAAAATTAGAATCTCTCCAGTGGACAATTGACTCTGAGCTGGTTGGCTACAGCCAATGTATTGTGCCCTAGTAAATAATGGGCGACTTGGTGACAGGACCTGGCCCCTGTGCAGGTATTTCACCTTCATATTTTGTTTGATGAAAGTAGAATAAACTTTTAAAAAAACTTTGGCTGTAAAGCATTTTGAATTGTCCAGTGTTTGTGAAAAATGTGTGAATAGAGACCTCACTTTTCTGTTTTTCAAGTTTTAACACTCCTTAAAGATTTGACACTTTTTAAAACTGGGATAACAGCTTCACATTTAAGTACTTGCAAGGGAATATAGTAGCTAGAGATGTTTAAAGGAAATAAACAGGAAGCAAGTTGCATTTGTGCACTCCTACTTTTGTAGGTACCTACTTTGTAGCCAGCCAATTATCTTAAAGCACAGTACACTGAGATAGGGCAATTCCAATCTCAAACTGAGCATTAAGATTTATAACTGCACCTGCATAACCACATGATCTCAATAACCATTATTTCTCCCTCGTATTCCCCAAATGAAATTTAAGTGCTCTGAGGGGAAGTTAATTGGTATTAATGTACATTTACCTGTTTATATGGAAAGCAAAAGGGAATTTGGATCAGATGTGAACTGAAACCTGTCCTTGTGAAACATTGAGTTTAAATTCCATCTGAAAACTATTTGGGTTGTGCATTCCTTTTTTTAAGGACTTAGTGTGAGCAAAGTATAATTAAGTCAGATTTGATTTTTATTGTACTTCAAAGGATTAGCTGATATATTAGTGTCAGAAGAGGATGCAGTCCATATTTTTTGTCTTGAGTCACCTCTGCACACTTAAGGTTATCTTCAGGTAATTTGGTAATTGCCCCTATCTCTTTTTGAATATGAAATTGGCACTTTGATTTCATTTGTGACAATAAAGTACTATTAAACATGATTTACCAAACTGCAAACAGTAGCAGCATTTATTCCTAAACATTGTCCCAGAATAATATGCTGATTTTTGAAGAACCATCTTCCACAACTCTGAAGGATATTTCAGTTCAGCACACAGGGATGGGGATTTAACTCATTCATTCACTGAGATCGGGGGGGGGGGGGGGGCTTTACAGGTGAGGCATGGCAAACAGTTCTCAAGAAAACTGAAATTCTGAATTTTTCCATAAGATCTGGATTTTTAACTCTACAGTGTGCGTGGGACATGACTGACACGTTACCTGGCCAGAAACCAATCTTATCAACAGTCTTGGCTTCTTTTTGGATGGGAATGGCTGGTCACATGCCTAGGTAATGCTGGACCCTGAATGAGGATGGTGGGGTTGATGTGTTTCTGAGAGAAAATAATCCAGGAGATCTGTAAATCCAATCCTAGATGGACAGAGATGAATGTTGAAACTTCAGTCGGTGTCAGGGTCAGAGACCTCCATGGGGTGTAGGTCAGCGGGCTGTGGGTAATCAGAATACTGAGGTTTGGAAGAAATTGGAGATCGGGCATGATGAGGAGAAGCAATCAAATGATGGCAGAGATTAATACTTAGCTCCAAGATTCAACAATCCTCACCTCCCTCTCGCTTCCAGCTGTCCTGAGGTTTAAAAAACATGGCTGTGAGGTTAAATTAAAAATATTTCATAAAACTGACATGTTCTAACTCATTATTGTATTTACCTTGTCAGCACACCTCTGCAAGGCTGTCTGTCCAATGCACCCAATCTGGCACTGAATCCCACATCTGTTCAAACCATAAAGGAGATGGTTGCATCAGTTGATGGGATTGGGATTCAGCATTTTAATACTTCTTACTGCACCCAATCTAAATTCCTCTGCCCCTGCTCCCCTCCAGGCCTCATTGTTGCTGGGAAAACATTTTCTGCTTGGAGATGTAAACAGTTCTGAATTAACAGAGTTAAGTTAACAAATCCTAAGGTTTGTATTCCTTTCCGCTGGGAAACAGATGGCCTGGTGCAGTTTTAATTTGGGATGGGCTCAAACCTCATTGCCTGGAGGTGAAAATCAGCTTCATATTATCCCCAAAATGATTAGCTTTTACTCTTAATTTGCAAAATAAAGAACTTCAGACAACTGGCACTATAATTGGCTTTTCAAATGAAAATATGAACTGATATCAAATGAACAATTCACAAAACTGCCTTTATGAATATTGTTAAATAATCACACATCCTCTGCTGAAAGTGAACATTCAATAGCCTTCGGTATATAAGCAGTCTCTGTTTCTCTGCTGATCATTAGCAGTTCCATGAGTGGGCCTTTCAGGGACAAAAATAACTCATGTTTAAATGTCACAATTAACCTTTTCCAACAGCAGTGTGTATTTCTTAACAAATCTGACAACTGAATTGAACTGGAAAGCCAAAATTCATTCATATTAGCCAGTTTAGGTTAATTCTTCAAATAACCAAATTCGACCCAACTGACACCACTTTAAATATCCCTCTACCTTTAAGATGAGCATGTTATCTATGCAGAGAGAAACAGAACATTTCTATGTACACAGTTAATAACAGCTGATCTCTCATTAAATGATTCTCATTCATAGAGTGAGCTGTAACCACATCTCTTTGTGGATGGTTTATATTCTTTAGCATTTAAAGGAGTTTTGTTTTCTGCTTGACATTGAGAGTATCTCATTCCTTGCAATTCAATCGTGTAAAATGTACTTGTTACAAGAACAACGGAAACAAAATTAGAAATGCATGTGGGGCATAATTTCAGTTGTGGACTGTCAATGTCCAATTTTAACGCTAATACGTCTGGTAGTGTATTTATCCATCTTGGCATCTTTTGTTGCATCATTCAGATATAAGGATTGTTTGTTGTCAGTGATCTTGGAGTTGAAGATGGATTAAATTGAACATGCTAGTTGGTTGCACTGACACTTTACAGATTTTGGACAGAATTTTCCTCTGCCCAGAGAAATGAAATCTGGATATCCAGGCTGTGTTGCACATTGGGACCCAGTGGAAGTTCTGTCATGCACACTTATGTTATAATTGCCCTTAAGTTTCAACATCTAAAGGACTGAATTGCAATGCCTGGGATTCTCGGTAAAAGTCTGACACTTTAAGCTCAGGGTCAGAGACTAAGGAGTCCTGGCAGGCCTGTTAATCAGCAAACTGGGGAACAAATGTACAGAAATATAGGAACAGAGAATATAGGAGCAGGAGTAGGCAATTCAGCCCTTCAAGTCGACACCACCATTCAATAAGATCATGGCCGATCATCCAACTCAGTAACCCTATTCCTGCTTTCTCTCAATATCTTTGATCACTTTAGTGCTAAGAATTATATCTGCATCTTTCTTGAAAGTCTTCAATGTTCTGATGACAACAGTTTCTGGTTGCAGAGAATTCCATAGGCTCATCACTCTCTGGATGAAGAAATTCCTCCTCGTCTCTATTCTTGAAGCTTACCCCTTATAATTAGACTCTGATCCCTGATTGTGGACTCTCCAGTTATTCATAAGATCCTTCCTGCATCTACCCTGTCTAATCCAGTTAGGATTTTAGAGGTTTCTATGAGATCCCTCTCATTTTCCTAAACTCTAATGAATAGAGTCCTTACCAATCCAACCTATCTGTGTATGTCAGTCCCAAAATCGCAGGAACCAATCTGGTAAACCTTCTTTGCACTTTCTCAATGGCCAGAACATTATTCCACAGAAAAGGAGGCCAAAATTGCATGCAATGTTCCAGGTGTGGTCTCAGCAATGCCCTGCATAGTTGCAGTAAAACTCTCCTACTCCAGTACTGAAATCCTCTCACATTTAAGGCCAATGTGCCATTGCCTTCTTCACCACCTGCTCCAGCTCTATGCTTACTTTCAGTGACCGATGTACAAGAACACCCAGGTATTGTTGCACCTCCCCCTTTTGCAAACCATCGCCATTCAGATAATAGCCTGCCTGCCTATTTTTGCCACATTTGCGGATAACCTCCCATTTGTTCTGCATCTGTATATATTTGCCATTTACTAAATTCATCCAAACTACTCTGAAGCTTCACTGCAGCTGCTTCACACCATCCCCTTCCACCCAGCTTTTCTTCCTCAACTTAATCACTCATTTATTATGAATGGCTGGGGTCCAAGAACTGATCCCTATGGTACACCACTAGTCATTGCCTGCCACTCTGAAAAAGACACCTTTATTCCTTCACTTTGTTTCCTGTCTGCTAATCAGTTGTCTATCCATTTCAGTTCACGATCCCCAATCTCATGTGCTTTAATTTTCATGCTAAATCTCTAATATGGGACCTTATCAAAAGCCTTCTGAAAACCCAAGTAAACCACATTCACTGGCTGTCCGTAACTGCTCTACTAGTTACACCTTCAAAACGTTCCAGCAGATTCGTCAAGCACAATTTCCCCTTCATAAAGCTATGCTGACTTTGTCCAATTGTAGAGAAAGTGAGGACTGCAGATGCTGGAGATCAGAGCTGAAAATGTGTTGCTGGAAAAACGCAGCAGGTCAGGCAGCATCCAAGGAGCAGGAGAATCGAAATTCGGGCATGGGCCCTTCTTCAGGAATGAGGAAAGTGTGTCCAGCAGGCTTAGATAAAAGGTAGGGAGGAGGGACTTGGGGGAGGGGCGTTGGAAATGCGATAGGTGGAAAGAGGTCAAGGTGAGGGTGATAGGCTGGAGTGGGGGTGGGG
>NC_057718.1:42071179-42073922 GCF_004010195.1 Chiloscyllium plagiosum | reverse complement strand
GTGAGGGCCAGTTCAGTCAGTCGAAGGAGGGTTACGAAGAGGCAGGCATAGCTGGGGCCCATGCGGGTGCCCATGGCTACTCCTTTGGTTTGGAGGAAGTGGGAGGATTGGAAAGAGAAGTTGTTCAGGGTGAGGACCAGTTCAGTCAGTCAAAGGAGGGTGTCAGTGGAAGGGTACTGGTTGGTATGGCGGGAAAGGAAGAAGCGGAGGGCTTTGAGTCCTTCGTGATGGGGGATGGAGGTGTACAGGGACTGGATGTCCATGGAGAAGATAAGGCTTTGGGGACCGGGGATTTACTACAATATAAATTTAATGAAAAGACATGAAAAGGCCCAGGAAGCTTTTTAAAAATGTTTTGGAAACCCACAACAGACAACATCAGGAAACTGTAGGCCAGGGATATTAGCATATTTAAGAGCTTAACTGGTATTTCATATTCCTTCATTAAAAGTCTGTGTCAAGCTGCGAGCAGTCTGATTGGATCATGCTGCACAGTAGTCACAAGGTTTTCTAAAAACCCCACCCCATCATGTACACACATACACAACCCATCAGTCCATTTGAGCCAAGGTGTGTAGTCAACGTATAACCTGATGGGAAGTAGTGCATGTACAAAAGTGTAGAGGATTGATTCTTTGTAGGGCAGACAACAGCAAACATTAGCACAGCACTTACACTGATCAATAATTTTCAGCAGGATGATGTCCTGCAATTACTCAGAATGTGCCCCCCTTATTACTTCATGATGAGTTGCTTACCATTTCTAGTCTTCGTGCGGGAAGCTCACCAAAGGGCAAGGTGAGAAATTGTACATTTTAGATAAAGGAAAGGAGGTGGTCAAATGACCACACATAGAGTGGAAAAACATAAAATTGTAATCTTTCAGAAATGCTTCAAATATGTCTTTGACATTTTTTCACCTTTTTGAAGGAAAAAAGATGCTGGTAAACACAATGGTTAACAAACGTAAGAGAAGTAGGCAGCTAGTGCAGGTGTGTTCTGTGGCTCTCCCCATTTCAAACAGGTATGCTGTTTTGGAAAATGTAGGGGGTGATGGATTCTCAGGGGAACGTAGCACGAACAGCCAAGTTTCTGGTATTGAGACTGGCTCTAATGCAACGAGGGGTACATCGGGTTCCAAGCAATCAATTGTGTTAGGGGATTCTCTAGCCCGAGGTACAGACAGACGTTTCTGTGGCCAGTAGCGATAAAGCAGAATGGTTTGTTGCTTCCCTGGTGCCAGGAACAAGGATGTCTCAGAGAGGGTGCAGAATGTTTTCAAGGGGGAGAGGGGCCAACAAGAGGTCATTGTCCACATTGGGACCAATGACATAGGAAGGGAAAAGGTTGAGAGTCTGAAGGGAGATTACAGAGAGTTAGGCAGGAATTTAAAAAGGAGGTCCTCGAGAGTAGTAATATCTGGAATACTCCTGATGCTACGAGCTAGTGAGGGCAGGAATGGGAGGATAGAGCAGAGAAATGCATGGCTGAGGAGCTGGTGTATGGGAGAAGGATTCACATTTTTGGATCACTGGAATCTCTTTTGGGGTAGAAGTGACCTGTACAAGAAGGACAGATTGCACCTAAATTGGAAGGGGACTAATATACCGGCAGGAAGATTTGCTAGAGATGCTTGGGAGGATTTAAACTATTAAGGTGGGGGGGAGGCATGGGGGAACCCAGGGAGATAGTGAGGAAAGAGGTCAGTCTGAGACAAGTACAGTTGAGAACAGAAGAGAATCAAACAGTCAGGGCAGGCAGGGACAAGGTGAGACTAATAAATTGAACTGCATTTATTTCAATGCAAGGGGTCTAACAGGGAAGGCAGATGAACTCAGGGCATGGTTAAGAACGTGGGACTGGAATTTCATAGCAATTACAGAAATTTGGCTCAGGGATGGGCAGGACTGGCAATTTAATCTTCCAGGATACAAATGCTACAGGAAGGATAGAAAGGGAGGCAAGAGAGGAGGGGGAGTTTTTGATAAGGGATAGCATTACAGCTGTGCTGAGGGAGGATATTCCTAGAAATACATCCAGGGAAGTTATTTGGGTGGAACTGAGAAATAAGAAAGGGATGATCACCTTAATGGGATTGTATTATAGACCCCCTAATAGTCAGAGGGAAATTGAGAAACAAATTTATAAGGAGATCTCAGCTATCTGTAAGAATAATAGAGTGGTTATGGTAGGAGATTTTAACTTTCCAAACTTCGACTGGGACTGCCATAGTATTAAGGGTTTAGGTGGAGAGGAATGTGTTAAGTGCGTACAAACGAATTTTCTGATTCAGTATGTGGATGTACTACTAGAGAAGGTGCAAAACTTGACCCACTTTTGGGAAGTAAGGCAGGGGAGGTGACTGAGGTGTCAGTGGGGGAGCACTTTGGGGCCAGTGACCATAATTCCATTAGATTTAAAATAGTGATGGAAAAGGATAGACCAGATCTAAAAGTTGAAGTTCGAAATTGGAGAAAGGCCAATTTTGATGGTATTAGGCAAAAACTTTCAAAAGCTGATTGGGGGCAGATGTTTGCAGGTAAAGGGAAGGTTGGAAAATGGGAAGCCTTCAGAAATGACATAACAAGAATCCAGAGAAAGTATATTCCTGTTAGGGTGAAAGGAAAGGCTGGTAGGTATAGGGAATGCTGGATGACGAAAGAAATTGAGGGTTTGGTTAAGAAAAAGAAGGAAGCATATGTAAGGTATAGACAGGATAGATCGAGTGAATCCTTAAAAGAAT
>NC_057718.1:42068286-42070842 GCF_004010195.1 Chiloscyllium plagiosum | reverse complement strand
TTTTTGAAGAAGTAACAAAGAGGATTGATGAGGGCAGAGCGGTAAATGTGATCTATATAGACTTCAGTAAGGCACTCGACAAGGTTCCCCATGGAAGACTGATTAGCAAAGTTAGATCTCATGGAATACAGGGAGAACTAGCCATTTGGATACAGAACTGGCTCAAAGGTAGAAGACAGAGGGCGGTGGTGGAGGGTTGTTTTTCAGACTGGAGGCCTGTGACCAGTGGAGTGCTGCAAGGATCGGTGCTGGGTCCTCTACCTTTTGTCATTTACATAAATGATTTGGATGTGAGCATAAGAGGTACAGTTAATAAGTTTGCAGATGACACCAAAATTGGAGGTGTAGTGGACAGCGAAGAAGGATACCTCAGATTACAACAGGATCTTGGTTAGATGGGCCAATGGACTGAGAGGTGGCAGATGGAGTTTAATTCAGATAAATGTGAGGTGCTGCACTTTGGGAAAGCAAATCTTAGCAGGACTTATACATGAAATGGTAAGGTCCGAGGGTGTGTTGCTGAACAGAGAGACCTTGGAGTGCAGGTTCATAGTTCCTTGAAAGTGGAGTGGCAGGTAGATAGGATGGTGAAGAAGGCATTTGGTCTGCTTTCTTTTATTGGTCAGAGTATTGCGTACAGGTGTTGGGAGGTCATGTTGCGGCTGTACAGGACATTGGTTAGGCCACTGTTGGAATATTGTGTGCAATTCTGGTCTCCATCCTATCGGAAAGATGTGGTGTAATTTGAAATGGTTCAGAAAAGATTTACAAGGATGTTGCCAGGGTTGGAGGATTTGGGCTATAGGGAGAGGCTGAACAGGCTAGGGTTTTTTTCCCTGAAGCATCGGAGCCTGAGGGATGACCTTATAGAGGTTTACAAAATCATGAGGGGCATGGATAGGATAAATAGACAAAGCCTTTTCTCTGGGGTTGGGGAATCCAGAACTAGAGGGCGTAGGTTTAGGGTCAGAGGGGAAAGATATAAAAGAGACCTAAGGGGCAACACTTTCACACAGAGAGTGGTACATGTATGGAATGAGTTGCCAGAGGAAGTGGTGGAGGCTGGTACAATTGCAACATTTAAAAGGCATCTGAATGGGCATATGAATAGAAAGGGTTTGGAGGGATATGGGCCCTCCATATCCTGGCAGGTGGGACCAGATTGGGTTGGGACATCTGGTCGGCATGGACAGGTTGGCCCGAAGAGTCTGTTTCCATGTTGTACATCTCTATGACTCTACGACTCTAAAAACAATATGGGCAGGAAACAGAATCCATGGCAGGTGACGTAGACTCTCGATTGATAGCCTGGAGAAGTGAAGGTTCTGATGAATGTTGTCCCAGATATTCCAATTACTATGAGAACAGATTCAAAAGTTATCCATTTAGCTGTCAGTGATTTTTCAGGCTAAGGTTCTGGTCTCGCCTGTCCTAAATATATCCATTGGAGCAAGCCAGGGAATTGGAGCTGGAGCTGGGTGAACTGCAGATCATTCGGGAGGCTGAGGGGGTAATTGAGAGAAGTTATCGGCAGTTGGTCACTCCTGAGGCTCAGGAAAAGGATAGATGGGTTACAGTTAGGGGAAGGAAAGGGGACAGACAGACAGTGCAGAGATCCCTTGTGGACATTCCCCTCAGCAATAAGTATATCGTCTTGGATACTGCTGGGAGGGGATGACCTACCAGAGGAAAGCCATAGTGGTCAGTTCTCTGGCACTGAGCCCGACACTGTGGCCCAGAAGGGAAGGGGGCAGAATAGAAAAGCGCTAGTGGTAGGAGACTCGATTGTTAGGAGAATCAGTCGGAGATTTTGTGGTCAGGATCGGGATTCCCGGAAGGTATGTTGCCTCCCTGGTGCCAGGGTCCTGGACGTCTCCGATCGGGTGTATAAGATTCTGAAAGGGGAGGGTGAACAGCCAGAAATCGTGTTACATATTGGCACCAATGATATAGCCAGGAAAAGGATTGAGGATATAAGAAGTGATTTCAAGGAGTTAGGGTGGAAGCTGCAGAGCAGGACGAACAGAGTAGTGTTCTCGGGTTTACTACCGGTGCCACGAGATAGCGAGGCGAGGAACAGGGAGTGGGTGCAGCTGGGTAACACGTGGCTGCGCAGCTGGTGTAGGAGGGAGGGCTTCAGATATGTAGATAATTGGGATGCCTTCTGGGGTAGGTGGGACCTGTACATGAAGGACGGGTTGCACCTGAACTGGAAGGGGACCAATGTCCTGGGTGGAAGGTCTGCTCGAGTGGTTCAGGAGGGTTTAAACTAGTGTGGCAGGGGGGTGGGAACCTGAGCTATATACCGGTGGTGAGAGTCGATGGAGATGAGGCAATAGCAAGAGGTAGCGCAGCCAGTGGGAAGGAATTTCCTGGGAAAGAACCAAGGGATCAGTTAAAGTGTGTTTGCTTTAATGCAAGGAGTATCAGGAATAAGTGATGAGCTTAGAGCATGGATCAGTACCTGGTGCTATGATGTTGTGGCCATAACAGAGACGTGGGTTTCTCAGGGTTGCTGGATGTTCCAGGGTTTAGAACATTTAAAAAGAATAGGGA
>NC_057718.1:42067201-42068272 GCF_004010195.1 Chiloscyllium plagiosum | reverse complement strand
TATGGGTGTAAATTAGGAACAGCAAGGGAGCAGTCACCTCATTAGGGGTTTACTACAGGCCCCCCAATAGCAGCAGGGAGATTAAAGAAAGCATAGGTCGGCAGATTTTGGAAAAGTGTGAATGTAGTAGGGTTGTTGTAATGGGTGACTTTAACTTTCCCAGTATTGATTGGAACCTCCTTCGGGCAGGTGGTTTGGAAGGAGCTATTTTTGTAAGGTGTGTTCAGGACGGTTTCCTAACTCAGTATGTTGACAGGCCGACGAGGGGAGAGGCCATTTTGGATTTGGTGCTCGGCAATGAAGCGGGGCAGGTGTCAGATCTAGCAGTGGGAGAGCATTTTGGTGATAGTGACCACAACTGCCTCACATTCTACATATCTATGGAGAAGGAGAGAAGCAGGCACAATGGGAGGATATTTAATTGGGGAAAAGGAAACTATGATGCTATCAGACGTGAGTTGGGAAGCATGGACTGGGAGCAATTGCTCTCTCTATATGTCCCGCCAATCTTTCTCGACCATCTGCAATGGGTTTGTTTCCCATTCCCATTCGATGTGTCAGATACATGAGTAATATTTTCCAATTTATATTGAGTGGAAACGCATCTATTTAAAGTGTTTTTAAAGGGCACTATAGACATGTGGAGACTTTTTAAGGAACAGTTGTTGCGAGTGATGCCTAAATGTGTTCGTCTGAGACAGGAAGAAAGGGTAAGATAAAGGAACCTTGGATGATGAGAGCAGATGAGCTTCTCGTCAAAAGGAAGAAGGCAGCTTACGTAGGGTGGAGGAAGCAAGGGTCTTGCTCAGCTCTAGAGGATTACAGATAGGTGAAGAAGGAGCTCAAAAATGGTTTGAGGAGAGCCAGGAGGGGGCACGAAAAAGGCTTGGTAGGAAGGATTAGGGAGAATCCAAAGACATTTTACACGTATGTGAGGAATAAAAGAATGATCAAAGAACGAGTAGGGCCGATCAGGGATAGCATAGGGAACTTGTGTATAGAGTCTGAGGAGGTAGGGGAAGCCCTAAATGAGTTTTTTGCTTCTGTCTTTACTAAAGAAAAGGACCTTGT
>NC_057718.1:41985550-42066726 GCF_004010195.1 Chiloscyllium plagiosum | reverse complement strand
AGGATGCAGAGATGGGCTGAGGGGTGCCAGATGGAGTTCAACCTGGATAAATGCAAAGCGATGCATTTTGGAAGGCCGAACTTGAAAGTTGAGTACAGGAGTAAAGACAGGATTCTTGGCAGTGTGGAGGAACAGCGGGATCTTGATGTGCAGGAACATAGATCCCTTAAAATTGCCACCCAAGTGGACAGGGTTGTTAAGAAAGCATATGGTGTTTTGGCTTTCATTAACAGGGGGATTGAGTTTAAGAGCCATGAGATCTTGTTGCAGCTCTATAAAACTTTGGTTAGACTGGAATACTTTGTCCAGTTCTGGTCGCCCTATTATAGGAAAGATATGGATGCTTTGGAGACGGTTCAGAGGAGGTTTACCAGGATGCTGCCTGGAATGGAGGGCTTATCTTACAAAGAGAGGTTGACTGAGCTCGGACCTTTTTCATTGGAAAAAAGAAGGAAGAGAGGCGACCTAATTGAGGTATACAAGATAATGAGAGGCATAGATAGAGTTGATAGCCAGATACTTTTTCCCAGGGCAGAAATTGTTAACACGAGGGGTCATAGTTTTAAGCAGTTTGGCGGAAAGTATAGAGGGGATGTCAGAGGCGGGTTCTTTACGCAGAGAGTTGTGAGAGCATGGAATGCGTTGCCAGCAGCAGTTGTGGAAGCGAGGTCATTGGGGATATTTAAGACGCTGCTGGACATGCATATGGTCACAGAAATTTGAGGGTTCGTACATTAGGTTTACCTGACATGAGGATCAATGGTCAGCACTTCATCGTGGGCTGAAGGGCCTGTTCTGTGCTGTACTGTTCTATGTTCTAAAACTACTCTGTAGATTTCAGTCCATTTGTTGCTCTGTTTCAGATGTTAAAGGTCCCACAGTGGTTGAGGAAATAGAAATGTATAGGAGATGTGGAGGTTGTGTGCCAGGTGTGTAGCTAAGGGGGTTAATGTGCTCAGTGGGTGAGAAGGGGTAGGGTGCCAGGTTGGGAGGTGGGTAAGGTGTCAGGTGGGTGTTTAGGGTCAGTACGTGTGTTGGGTTGGGTTGGATCAGTGTGGGTGTGGGTGAGGATGTGGATATCCAACAAGATCAGTCCAGGCACAGTAGGTATGGGGTTGAGAAGGGTGTCAGTTGCAGCAAGGCCAGGCAAGGCTGGAGGAGTGGTGTTACTTCAGTAGGTGTCAGGGTTCGGGGGGGATGTGGTTGGGTGGATGCATGGTGAGTTGAGGGTTTAATGTAATAGTTACCCTGGAGTTTTAGTTGGTTTTTAATCATCTAACTTTTCCTGGGTGACTTTTGAGCTAAAGTGTGTCAGTACACCCACTGAAATATCTGACTTATATGAATTCTAATGAAGAATTCCAGACAGAGGAAAGTACTTATTGGAAAATTCAATTCACATGGAGCCTGCTGCATCAGAGATCCAGTGGGGTCCCAGCCTGAAAAATCCAGTCTACGCTGTTCCAGAGATTCTCCAACCATTGGTATGAAAATATTTCTTTGCTTTATTCATCCATGGATGTGGGAGTTGGTGGCTCAGCCAGCCTTTTTTGCCCAACCCTAACTGCCCTGTTGGAGATGGTGGTGAGTTGTCTTCTTGAACTATTGCAGTCCTTGGCACATAGGGATACTCCAGTGTTGTTAGGAAGGGAGTTCCTCAGGGCAGTAATTGCAGTATAGGTGCAAGGTGACAGAAAACGCTGAGAGGAGGAGGCTGGCTTTGATATTGCTGACAGTAGAATCTGTGTTGTAGACTCAACTTAGTCTCCATGTAGTCACATATATACGATCACCTATATGTATGACAATGAGAACAAGCTCTTCAGCCCGTGTTATGCACCTGTACAGGGATCCAGTTGGAGATAGGATGACTGGAACCAACAGTTTGTTCTAGCTCCTGCTTATCTTTTTTACAAACTCCTTGGTTTATTGTGGTTGAGGAAAACAATGATAAAAAGCTCTTATCTTAAACAGGCATCAGATCAAACTCATTTGAAGTCATAAGCTGTAATGCCACTCCAGTTCATATGGCATTTTCATTTAGGCAGTGCTTAATGCACTCCTCAGCATTAATGCTTTCAGACATTTACACCCTGATACAACCACATATTATGCAACATCAATAAAGGAATGCAGTAGCCTGGCGGTAATGTCACGGAACTAGTAATTCCAAAGCCACAGGCTAATGTCTGAGAATGTGGATTTGAATCACCTCAACAGGTTGTTAAATCTGAATTCATTAAAATCTGGAAACTTAAAAGAAATAAACTAGTATAACGATGATTGTGGCCATTGACCTGTTTCACAAATGTCCTTTGGGGAAGGAAATGTGCCATCCTGATCTTACCTAGTCTACACGTAACTCCAGATTCACAGCAATGTCGTTGACTGTTAATTGGCCTCTGTAATGGCCGAGCAAACCACTAAATTGTATCAAGCCACCATAATGTTTAAACAAAGAAATAAAACAGACTGACCATCCAGCAATGACCACGACAAACCCAACCCTATCCACCCCATAAAGTTCTGACATAGCATCAGCTTGAGATTGTCATGTTCTTGGAATCATATCTTAGCATGTCCTTGACACCACCATCACTATCCGTGGATATGTCTTGTCTCACTGACAAGACAGACTCAGCACAGGGGGCAGCACAGTGATTATATAGGAGGGAAGGTGTTGCCCTGGGTTTCCTCAACGTTGGCTCTGGATCTCATGGAATCACATGGTTTCAAGTTAAATGTAGGCATGGAAACCTCCCGCTGATGATCTCCCACTGCACCCCTCAGCTAATTAAGCAGCATTTCCCCAGGTTGAACTTCACACTTGGAGAAAGCACTGTCAGTGGCAAGGACACAGAACAATGGGGGATTTCAATGTCCATCACTAGGAATGGCTCAGAAGCATCACTATTAACCAAACACGGCAAAGTCAGTAGCTGCAGGACTGGCTCTGTAACAAGAGGGAAAAATTTGCTTGACATTATTGTAACCAGTCTCCTTACTGCAACTGCATTTGTCCATGACATTGTCAGTCATTGTGTAGATGAAATCTTGTCTTCGCCTTGACAATACCTCCCGTCATGTTGTGTGGTACTATCAATGTGCAAAACGGGACAGATTTCAAACAGACTGTAATAATTCAAAACTGAGCAGCAGTGAGGCACTGTGGGCCATCAGCAGTGGCAGAGTTGTGTTCAGCCACAATCAGCCGAGTATATTACCCCATTTTACCTTTACCTTCAAGCTGGCAGATCAACTCTGGTTCAATAAAGAGTTCAGGAGGGCATGAACGTTTTCACCTGATGAGGCGATATCACACGCGTACTTATATGTCAGATAACATGCAATAGACAAAAGTTAAATGAAAGCTTATTCATCTGGTAAGCTCTAAATTCTGCAGTCTCAGAAAATTCAGTCATGAATCGAGGATATTTTTTTAAAACTTGCTAGAGGAGGAGGCTCTGCAAATAATTCCATCCTCAATGATGGCAGCACTCAGGATTCAGTGCAAAAGACAAGGTTGAAGCATTTGCCACAATATTTCGTTAAAACTGAAGAATGGAAAATCCACATTGGTCTCCTCCTCAGGGCACCAACAGTACATTTGCCAGCTTGAGCCAATTCAATTTACTGCAAGTGATATTAAGAAACTGCTCAAGGGCTCTGACAATATTTCTGCAATTGTAGTGAAGACTTGTTCTCTGGAATTAGTCATGTCTCTAGTTAAGTTTCAGTGCAATTACAACACTGCATTTACCCAACAATGTGGAAAATTGCCCAGGTATGCCCTGTGCACAAAATGTAGGACAAATCCAGCCCAGCCAATTACCATCATATCAGTTTATTCTTGGTCATCTGCAAAATGATAGAGGTCTTTGACAATGCTATCAAGCAGTGTTTGCATAATCTGCTCACGGATTGGGTTTTATGAGGGCCACTCAGCTTCTGATATTTTTTATAAGCTTTGTTCAAACATGGACAGAAGAACTGAATTGCAGAGGTGAGATGACAGTGACTGTCATTGACATTAAAGAAGCATTCGATTGAGAATGGCATCAAGGAGTGCTAGCAAAACTAGAAACCATGCAAATCAAGGAGAGAAGTTTCCACTGTTTGTGGTCATATCCAGAACAAAGGGAAAATGGTTGTCATTATTGGAGGTCATTATCTCCACTCTAGTACATCTCTGCAGGAGACCCTTAGGTTTGTGTCCTAGGCTGCTTCCTTCCATCATCAGGTCAAAAGTGGGTATATTAATTAATTTTGCACAATGTTCTGCAACATTCATGGACTTTTCAGATACAAAAGCAATCCATGTCCTTATGTAGCAAGGCCTTGATAATATTGAGATTTGGGCTACTGATAAGTGGCAAGTGACATTCATGACACAAGTGCCTGGCAGTGATCATCTCCAATAAGAGAGAATCTAACTATCACTTTTTGATGTTTAATGATGTAATGGAACATCCAGCAACAACAGTGATGGTGAAGGAGAATGGTTAACAGGCGAGCTTGAACAGTTGCATCAGAACCTCCAGCAGCAGGCGACAGTGGGGCAGGCCAGCTGAAACAAATGGATCCTCTCTGGAAACAAGGGTGACTTTGTGAGAAGGAGGCCTTGTAGGAAAAGGGGAACAGACAGTAAAATGATTCTTCAACATTGTGTAGTGCACAAGGCTTGTTCCATGTACATACTGTACATATTTGGTTGTTTGAGACCAGCCATTTGAATATTGTGGCTACAAGAATAGCTTGTTGTTAGTTCACTGTCGCTGGGTCAAAATCATAGATCGCCCTTCCTAACAGCAATGTAAGTGTCCCTACACACTTAGAGCTCACCACCATCTTTGCCAAGGGGTGGGCATTACATGTTGGCCTAGCTAGACTCCATGAATGAATATGAAAAATTGTGCCAATTTTTTTCCTACTATTAGTATGCATACATTTATGCATTTATAATTATATTTACCACACATCTCCCTCCTAGACTTTGACTTAACAAATTCAAGTGGTCTGGAGAGTTTGCAATTCCATTAGAATGCATTCTGTTTGAACTCGGAAGGCTGGTAGTGTTGTGTAGGGTAATGATTCTGAAAGAGCTAATGTTTCAGCTAATCTAGGCTCCCCCAATATGATGCTATCACTCAATTTCTGGGTAGAAAATCAGCTGGAACCTTGCTTATTCTCCTTACTGAGACACAAGTGTATTTTTTACTACTTACTTGCAATGGTTGATATGATGTATAACTACACTGATGTAATAAACTACATCTTTTATCAGAGATGAGATATATCCTTCACCTGAGACATATTTGTGATATATCTTCTGCCACTGCACAGCCCCTTACTGTTGTATAGGAAGGAGGGTTGGTGACAGTACTCCTGCCCTAAACACAAGCCACCAGTGTTTGGTATCACACTGGAATACCTCATGCTATCAGTGGTGTACATCATTGCTGAATACCAAATACTGGTGCTGAGTGCACTTTTGTTTAAAGTCCATATGAGGCCAACAGTGAAAAAAACACAGAGCAACCTGAAGGGAAAAAAAAAGAGGAAACATTTTGCAGAGAAGTGGAGCACCAGTTTGGGAGCATTGCCATTTTAAGAAAGGCTCACCAACTTGATCAGCAGTTAAAAGCCTTTAAACTGATGTCAGTCAACACAGGTTCATGGAGTTGTAACAGGAGAAAACATAAGCAAAATGTCCTCCAAGGCTACAAGGAAGCCAGTCCTGGGGATGAAAGCAGTGTAGCCAGTGTGAGATGTAGACAGTTACACTTGGGCAGAAGAGAGTGGACCTGAGTCGAAGTTCAACCAGAGAGTGAACAGACAGTGGGGATTCCAGTAGTAAGTCAAATTCCTTAGGGAAAAGAGTAGAAAACTGAGCTGAACAATGCATAGCCCAAGGTGGGAGGCTGGGAAAATAAAAAGTGCATTGCTGCAGTCACAAATGCTGAAAAATTTACAACAGCAACATAGCTAATTTAGATTAAAGCCAATGACATCAGAAACAAATTGAAACATGTTAAGTCTGCTGCAAAAGTAACAGCAAAGCATTTCAGAGACCTTTTTAAAAATGTGGTTTATTTTGTGAAAAGAGCACAAATGCATTATTTTGTCAGTGAAAAAGGCACTGAGGCAGCCACTAATGCCTCGACAAATTACTTGGAACTTGTAAATATGGCGATTGGTATTCTGAGAGGCACATTGTTGGAATGATTTGATCAAGTTGGTTGCAGTCTAAAGAAAATCTAACTTTGGAGAAAACTATTCAAATTGTGCTTGAAGCAGAGGACAGGGAAAATCATAGACAAATCCTGAGAGGCCAAGAAGAACCTCAGCATGGAAAAGCAACAAAAATGATCAACTTTATAAGGTACAAATACTCTTATCAGCTTCCTGATAAGCCAAAACAAAAGACAAAACATCATGTATGAAGTGATAATGTCAGCCTTGATGAACAGGAACACCTCACAAGTAAAAACAATGTCCAGCTATTACAGAAGAATGTTAAATCTGTAAAAATGTAACTTTCAGAGGACATGCCCAAATCAGAAACTGTTCCAGAACAGTGGAACCACTCTCTACACCTCTGTGACATCAAATTTCCTCATTTGTAAATGCACCTTCATTAGAGGGAATACCTCAGGCATTCTTAAGGGAAATTGATGATCCATCTGAACCAAGTTTGACAGAACCTATTTATGTCAGTGGCCATCTTACTTGATACAGGGACAAGGGCTGTCCTGACAGACCAAGTACCATGGCTGAAGAATAACAATTTCCAGCTCACACAAGTAAAACTGCATGATGCAGGTGGAATAATTAACAAGGCTAAATGTATGCTCCAAGAAAATCTGGTAACCCAATGTCCTTAAGAAGGTTGAAAATGTGTATGTAGCTCATAATTAACACTTATTTTTAAGCTTGCAGACATGCCCTGACCTCAACATCCTGAAAGTCACAGCTGGAGTTGAATTAGTTTCAATAGCTTCACTCCTTCAGAAACAAACAATTGACCAACCAGTCATAGTCCCTTGAAGACTAATCGTCGAACATATATGAATCAGTTATGTTATTGTCTAAAATCCATTTAATCAATAGAAGAAAACTCCTGATGAAAATACCTATGAGAATTATCTCTTATCCTTAACAGCAAGGAAGTCACAGATTCACCCAGGAAATGGCTCCATTCCTATCATCAGCAAAAAGACTTTCAGATGATAACCACCAACAATGTTTGGCACAGCAATCAAAAACTGAGAGCAAGAATGAGAAAACACACATGTCTGTATCAGGTGACTGGCAGATTCCAACTGATACTCTACCAAGAGGCTGTGAGATATCATCAGACTGAACAGAGCTCAGCATAGCTCAAGCAATAATTCTTTCTGAAGTTCATTTGCCACCTTTCAACTGAAGTTGTCCATATAATGTAACAGTCTGCCGAACACATTAATAAAACAAAGCAATCAATGCTAGCGACAGGGTTGCAGCTGAGCTACCATTTGGTAAAATATTTAAAAGAATTTGGAAAAGTCCATTTCACAACTCAAACAATCACAAAGGGTAACTGAAGATGTCAGCATCATTAACATCTCAAGGGTGTTAAGCGGCATATCCAGGGAAAGATCCCAAAGAAGAAGCTGTCTGCTCTAACAATCCAGGATACCATAAAAGCGAGACTACCTTTTCCAATTGGAAACAGATTTCCCTCTTCATAAATCCGGGATAGGACAAAAAAGGAAGTGTCTGTTTCACTTGTACAATTGTCCTCCATGGGGAGGAGAAAGTGAGGACTGCAGATGCTGGAGATCAGAGCTGAAAATGTGTTGCTGGAAAAGCACAGCAGGTCAGGCAGCATCCAAGGAACAGGAGAATCGACGTTTCGGGCTGAAGAAGGGCTTATGCCCGAAACGTTGATTCTCCTGTTCCTTGGATGCTGCCTGACCTGCTGTGCTTTTCCAGCAACACATTTTCAGCTCTGTCCTCCATGATGGACAATCATAAAATTAAAGGGTCTCCAGGTGAGATAATGGACCAACAATGTCTACAAGGAAGGTCAATCTCTACAAAGCAAAGGCATGCTAATCTTCTAAATCTAAAATGCATGTATTTGGGAATATTGTGCACTGTTTGAATTTGTGAAGTCAGAAACCATAGGATAGTAGGATATTGGTTAATGTTATACAGTTATGCACGGGATTGTGTAATAGATTAGCTAAAGGAAACAAAGCTTAAGGGAGATATTGAACAAGGGAATGGTTCAGAAAAAAATTACTGTTTGAGTTATGCTGAGCTCTGTACAGCCTGATGATATCTCATAGCCTCTTGGTACAGTATCACTTGGAATCTGCCAGTCACCTGATACAGGCATGTGTGTTTTCTCTACCTCTACCTTTTCTTAGTAATAGTTAGTGTGCCTGTTAGTATTATCTGTGTTTAGTTACTGAAATACAACAAACTATATCTTGTTACGAAAGTTAAGAGTCTGCTCTGCTTTTCCTGCCAGATTTGTTTGAGCCTATTTTGGCTTGCTGACCATTACGCTGACATGGCCTGTGTATATAACACAACTTCAGGGACAATCTCCACATCATGCTGAGTATGACAGTGGGCTGTAGCTCTAGAGAGCACATCTTAAGTCTTACATTTATAATGTTTCCCTGTACATATATCGTCTCAGAGGAAATCACATAAGGCAGTCACAATTTCTGTATTTCTGGAGGTACCTTTACCAACCTTTCCTCATTTAGTAGGGAGACTCCTTGTTTACGGGCACAATGAACACTTAGAGGCCAAGGATTTAGTCTAAAAATCTCTCGCTCATGTAACCAACAGGGCCACCTTCTCTATGACTGCACACTGAGTCCAACAATGTCTTGTGGCACAGTGCACTGATTTATGACATCTGACTGTTTTGCTTCTGAGAGAGTAGTGCTCCTAAGCCTGTAGCTGAAGCAACAGCAGCAATGATAATTAGAGAGGACAGATTGTATTGGGCCAGGGAAACAATGGACCTCAGCATGTCTTGTGGAAAGCATTAGAGGTCATGAAACTCCAAGGTCATGGTCTACATGTGCACACCTGACATAGGTAGAAACAGAGATGAGAAAGCAGAATGTTGGGACCCAGGCAAGCGACTGTAATACAGGACCTCAAAGAAGTAATCTCAGGATTACCGCCAGTGTGACTTGCTGTTGAGAATAGAGAAAGGAAGATTGAGTGAATAAACATGTGACTTGAAAAATGGTGCAGAAGAAGACTTTAGATTTCAAGCGCAAGGAGGACTGATTACACTTTTGGAGGGCTGGGAGTAACATCTTTATGGAAATATTTGTGAGTGTTGTCAGGAGAGATTAAACTAGCCTGTCAAGGTGTGGGGACATGAATTCAAATGGAATAAAAACAAAGCTGGTTATGGGAAGCAAAAAGAGATCAGATTAGATTAGATTCTGTACAGTATTGAAACAAGCCCTTCAGCCCAACAAGTCCACACTGACCCTCCAAAGAGTAACCCACCCAGATCCATTCCTCTACCCTATATTTAACCCTAACTAATGCACCTAACACTATGGACAATTTAGTGTGGCCAATTTACCTGACCTGCACATCTTTGGATTGTGGAAGGAAACCGGAGCGCCCAGAGGAAACCCATGCAGACACGGGGAGAATGTGCAAACTCCACACAGACAGTCACCCAAGGTGGGAATCGAGCTGTGAGGCAGTAGTGCTAACCACTGAGCTACCATGCCGCCCCTAATTCAGTTTGGATTTAATTTATTGACAATCTTAAAAGCCGATTACACTATCCAATGCTTTGGGGGTATAAGACTGGGGGAAATTGAATAGTTGAGAGGAGAACTGCCAAGCTAGCAGCATATTTTAAAAACTGCCTGAAAAATAGCTCTCTCAAAGATACCTTCATCGATCAGTAACCTGAGAAGCAGAACAATAAATGGTGAAAGTGAAAGTGAAAATGGAAAGCGATCGAAGCAAATTCTAGAAACAACAAAAGTAAGATTACAAAATAATGTAAAAACTGCAGAATGATAGCACTCTACTTGATTGCATACAGCATTCACAACAAAATAGATGGCATGAGTAGAAGTAAAAAGATATGATTTAATTACCATTGTTGAAATATGGCTGTAGGGTGACCAAGATTGGGAACTGAATATTAAAGGGTATTTGATATTTGATAGGATGAACAGGCAACAAGGCAATATAGGTGGGGTATGCTGGTAACAGGGACAGGGTAATGTATCAGTGAGACAGGGACGCCAGTTGGAAGAACAGGATACATATTCAATGTGGATGGAATTAATCATAAATCATACAATCTCTACAGTGTGGAAACAGGCCATTTGTCCCAACAAGTCCACACTAAGCTTCCGAAGAGTATACCAACCAGACCCTTTCCCTTATCCTATTACTCTATATTTCCCAGGACAAATGCACCTAATCTACACATCCCTAAACACTATGGGCAATTCAGCATGGCCAACTCACTAACGTGCACATTTTTGGACTGTGGGAGGAAACCGGAGCACCTGCATGAAATCCACACAGACACAGGGAGAATGTGCAAACTTCGCACAGATAGTCTCCTAAGGCTGGAATCGAACTCAGGTCCCTGGCACTGTAAGGCAGCAGTGCTAACCACTGAGCCACCATGCTGCCCCCGGACCACCATGCCGCTTAAGAAACAGCAACTAGAGCAAACATTGGTAGGAGCGGTTTGTATGTCATCAAACAGTAAATCTAATGCTGTCTATGACAAAAGTAAGGAAATTAGAGGTGCATGTACTGTTATGAAGATGTGGGTGCACTGTACCTTTAAGAGAGTTAAAAGCTAGCAGTGACAGTACCAAGTGTTCTCAATAAGACACAATGTAGCATGTACTCCAGCTACTGGGGTAGCTAAGGTAGTTAGTTGCCTGGAGACAAAACAGATTTGAATTAGGCCAACCAGTTTAAATGTACCCCAAAACAAACACTAAACTCTAATTCAGTTTGGATTTAGTATATTGACAATCTTAAAAGCCAGTGACACTATCCAATGCTCTGAGGGTATAAGACTGGGGAAAAGTGAACAGTTGAGAGGAGAACTACCAAGCCAGCAGCATGTAAAAAGATTGCCTGAAAAATAGCTCTCTCAAAGGTACCTTTATCGATCAGTAACCTGAGAAGCAGAAATCCCAAAGAAAAAAAGATGATTCAACATCTGGCTGGTATTTGAAAAATTAAATTTTGGTAAATATTAATATGGGAAGTTTTATCGGATTAATATTATAGAAGGGAAAGTAAAAGATAAGTGAGTAAAAGGAGTTGTAAATAGATGTTAGTTAATTATTCTCTGTTATACTTTAAGAAATAAAGTTGTTACTTTTACTTTAACTATTTCTTGGCCTCTCGAAGTTTCACAGTTACTGCATGGGATAGCGCTGTTCTGTGTAGTTGGGTTTACCCTGTGTTGTAACAGTTGCAAAAGGAATACAGTAATCATAGTGATTTCAATCTACATATAGATTGGATAAATCTAATAAGCACCAATGCTGTAGGGAAAGATGTCCTGAAATTTGCTTGATATAGTTTTCTGCACCAACATTTTGAGGAACCAACTCAGGGACTGGTTATTTTAGATCTAGTATTATGCAGCGATAAAGGAATAATTAATAATCTAGTTGTAAAAGAACCTTAAGGGAATAGCGACCACGGTATAATAGAAATTTCTACTATATTTGATAAAGATAAAGATACAGCTCAATCTCAAACATTGATGTTACGTCAAAACAAGGCAATCAAAAAGGTATGAGGAGGAATTTGGCTGATGTGGTATGAAAAATACATTAAAAGAGATAATAATAGATATGCAATTGCTAGTATTTAAAGAATAACACTTGATTCTCCAAAGACAAAAATACCCAGCAGGAAAAGTGAGAGAGACATAAGTTACAAGGGAAGTTAAAGAATTTAATCAATGGAGCAGGATTATAAAGTTGCGAAAAAAATGTAAGCCTGAGGACTGGGAAAAATATAGAATTCAACAAAGGAAGCCAAAGAAATTAGAAAAGACAGAGGGAATAGAATATGAACATAAAATAGCAAGTAACATAGAAAAGGATTGCAAAGGCTTCTATAAATTTGTAAAAAGGCAAAGGTTAACAAATGCAAGCATATTACAGGCAAAGATAGCAGAATTTGCAAAAAGAATTGACAGAGAAGCTAAATGAGTACTTTGTATCTGTTTTTACTAAGGAAGATACAAGAAATCTCTCTGAAATAATTAAAGTCCAACGGTTTTGTGAGAGTGAGGGACTAAAATAATTTAGTAGAAGAACAGAATTGAAGAAAATAATGGGAGTGAAAATTCACAAATCTCTGTGACATGATGACTTCACCCTTGAGTGATGAACGACACATCTACAGAAATAGTGGATGCATTGTCATAGTCAGAGTCTTAGAGGTCCACAGCACAGGAAAAGGCTCTTCAGTCCATCAAATATGTGCTGTAACCACACTGTTTAAGAAAGAAGGGAGAGACAAAATAGGGAACAACAGACACCTAACTTGATGTCAGTAGTTGGGGAAGTACTGGAATCTATTCTGAAGGATGCCATTACTGGATATTTGGAAAATAATTGATTATACAGAATCAATATGAATTTTTGAAGGGTAAAACATTTTTAGAAAACCTGACAGAGTTTTCTGAGCAAGTTATTAGCAGAATCAATACTGGAGAGGCAGTATGCATGGTGTATTTGAATTTTCAGAAACCCTTTGATGACAAAAGGTTAGTAACTAAATTATAGCACATGGGATTGGGATCAATATGTTAGCATGAACTCAGGATGAGCTAATTAGCAGACTACAAAGGGAAGAAATAAATGGGTTATTTTTACGTTGGCACGCTGAGCCATGTGGTGCCAAAAGGATCTGTGCTTTGGTCCCCATCTATTCAAAGTTCATGTCAATGATTTTGTTATGGGAGCATTGTAATATTTTCAAGTTTGCGGTTATACAAAACTTGGTGGGAATATGGCTTCTGAGGAGAATACAAAGAGACGGGTTGAGTGAATCAATAAGAATGCGGCAGATGGACCATAATGTGGATTAGTGTGAAGTCATCCACTCATACTATTGTGGATGCTGGAGAACTCCAACATGGTGGTATCTGTGGAGGGAGAAAGCAGAGATGATGTTTTGAATCCAGTGACCTTTTACTTGCATGGAATTCCTGGCCCATGACTCTCCAATCATCGTAGCTGTATATTCCTCAGCACCACTCAAACTATTTTCAGCAGCCTCTGCTTTAAGAGAAGTACAGCTCATGTGAGCCTTCTGTCTTGGTTTCTGTGTTATTGTGCTAGATACTACTCTGCTGAGATTTTGTCACACAATGGGAGTACTGCACTAATAAGTAGAGATCCCCCTTATTGAGCATTTACTATGGGCAGTTATGTTTCTGCCTCCCTCTTACTTTAATGAAAAGTGATAATAATTTAGCTATAGTCTTAGGAGCAGTGCTCTTTTAAGACCAAACAGCTTGATAGGTCATAAACTGGTGGTTATCAGCCCTTTATGTTGTGTAATGGATACTCACCACAGCTCATCGTGGTGTAAGGTGCATCTGGTAGAATGTTGTCATCAGTTTCTTTCCTGTTTGATCTTATCTGGCAGAGGAAAACTAGAAGGGACACTTGTCTTAAATAATCTTTAGATTATTACATGATAGCAACTAGGTACAAATTATATTGATATGATAGCCATTGCTACCAAGACAGAGGGAAACCTCAATGTTATGTCTTCTTACTCCTTTAAGGTCCTAAGTTGTTTCACTGCCTGAGTCCAAATGATATAAATATCATGGCCAGTGCTTAATGTACTCCTTAGCATTAACTCTTCAGAACTTTACAGTCTCATACAAAATTACCTTTTCTTTTCTGTCCCTGCTCTTTTTAAATCCTGTAAATGTCTGACTTTCTAGCAGTGTTAGGGTAAGGCAATTTTCTCCAGAAGTTCTAAATACAAGTTTATTTAATGTACAAAAATAGTTATCATTCAAAAAACACATAAAATATTAACTAAAAGTTCATAAAATTAAATTGACTTTTCTAGCAGTTTAATGTAAGTCAGACGATTCTGGCGTCAGTGGCAGATTTGGTAAGTGCTACTTTGACCCTCATTGATAGGCCTCATAGAATTTTGGGCCTCAAATCTTTGGGAGATGCTATGATTTTGCATTTTTATGGATAAACTTGGGGTAGCAATCACTGTCCCTGAATCTGTTACTTCAAGATATAATAGTCCAATTTAAAACAAACAGATTAAACAGCTAACAAATGACAATCATATGAATGGTGAAGAATTGTGCAGTATCACCAGTACTCATTACCAGGCCTTTAATGTTAAAATGAAAGAGATTTATGCTTTGAGTAATTCCAATATGTGGGTATATGTTGGAGCTGCTCCTATTTTTAAGAGGCACAAAATGACCTGAATTTAAAGAAAAGCCTGCTTGAACTGCCATAAGTTAACAGCCACAAAATGGCTGAAATTTAAAAAGCTTACTTCAGCATTTAAGTGAAAAAAAAGGTGCCTTTGAGAAAGGGGTTATCCTGAAGCAAAAGAAAGCATTATCTGAATGGCAAGATTCCAAAGAATGCAAAAATTCAAAGAAGAACATTTGGAAGATTTGCAACAAACATAGAAGAAATAATGGAATTGTAACTCATAAAAAATTTTGAAAGATCACTAAATTACAACAAGTAATTAATTCCAGTCACACGAAGGAAAGGATGTGTTCAGCCAAAAAAAAAGCAGCTAAACCTATCTTCCAGAAATTAGCTGTTTCTTTAAAATTATTTACAATATTAATAGGTTCTAGATAAAGATTCTTTAAATAATCAGAGAGATAGATTTCAATGTAATTATAAAACTTTATAATGAAAATCCTACGGAAAAACATTAAAGAGATACCTGGCATATCTTGTCTCATTAGCCGAAGAGTATTAATAATAGGAGTAATTATAAAATTTTAATGTTACAAATTTTATAACAGAACCAACTGTCTTTTATATAAAAAGAAATAATGAAATTTTATAGAGATAGCAAGTACAATGAACAACAGAATTCAAACATTCCTCAGAGTTAAACAAACTAGGGACATGACCAAAAGAGAACAGCCAGTGACTTTGGAATGCAATATAGAAAGATCCCAAGGCCTAGAGATTACAATAATTGTTAAAAGACTAAGGGAACGTAAGGTAGACTATAGGGATGCCCATCATTGATCAGGTGTTTTATAGGATTGGGTCCCATGATGGGGGGGGAGGGGAGGGCACAGTAACCACGTTGTGTATGATTATTGTAACACAAAATGTATAAAAATCCTGCTTTTTACTATAAAAATCAGAGAGCGTCATTGATCTCTCTTCCAATCTGAGTTGAAGATTAAGAGGACAATTGTGATCTCATGTCAAAGTCAGATTTGGGGATGATCCTTTGTCCATCTCCCTGCATTAATCAATTTATTCTTGAATAGAAGTCCACTACGTACCTGAATCCTGTTTCCCTCCTGAGTCTTTGTCCCTGGTTGAGTGATCTCGCTCCTACAGTATAGATTGTATTTTCTTATTAGTTTTCTTATATATTGTGAATCTTGATCTTGAAAATGATACTTGAGGTTCTGGTGGTTGCTCACAGAGTTACAATCATCACATTCCAGAAGAGATGAAGACTTTTGTGGCACAGTCTTAGTGTCCCTATTTCTGAGTTAGGAGGCTTATGTTCAAATCCTAACTGCCCCTGATATGTGTTGCAATGTGTCTAAAAGGGTTGATTAAAAATATGTGCAGGAGAGCTGATTTACTGTGACCTTGCTGACCTAGTTGTGCAGTAAGGAGGGATCACAATTTAGAAGGCTCCTCAAATGTAGACCCATGTATAGTGGAGCAATTGTATTTTTGGGAATGTATTGTAGGATCCCCGGCAGTCCATGTGAACTAGAAGAGCTGATGTGCAGGCAAATTTCAATGAAAGGTAAAAATAATAGGACACCGATAGGAGGGGATTTCAACTTCACCAACATTAAATGGGGTAGTGATAGAGTGAAAGGTTTAGAGGGGGGCATAATTCTTAAAATGCATCTAGGAGCATTTTATAAGGAGGTACATAGAAGGCCCTACAAGAGGACGAGGAAAGGGGGAATTGGTGATATGATTCTGGATTTAATGAAGCCAGGCAAATGTTTGAAGCATCAGTAGGACAGCATTTTACATATCATGATTATAACTCTGTTAAATTCAAGGTTGCTATGGAAAAGGACAAGGATGGGCCTAAAATTAAAAGTCTAGACTCGGAGAAGGCTCAGTCATGAGTGGACTGCAAGCAGACACTCTGAGGTAAACAAATAGCAAAGAACTGCAAATGCTATAAATGTGAAACAAATACTGAATTTGCTGAAGAAACTCAGCAGGTCTGGGTCACTGGATCTGAAGCATTAACCCTGCTTTCTCTCCACAAATGCTGCCAGACCTTCTGAGTTTCTAAGACACTGGATCTGAAACATTAGCTCTGCTTTCTCTCCACAAATGCTGCCAAGCCTGCTGAGTATCTCCAGCAACTTCTGTTTGTGCTTCACTTTAAACTAAATCTGTGTAAGAGCGAAAGGACACATCAAGTAGGAAAAAGAGAGAGTCATCGGGCCAACATGTTCCAATAATGATAAAGAATGGAACCAACTAATCCAATAAACCTTGGATATCAAGAGATATACAGAATTGGAAAAGGGAGCCTTATGGCAGAAACCAAAGGCTCAAAACAGCAGAATGCTTTGACTAGTGCAGGAACTAGTCCAAGAACTCCCCACCTACGTTCGTGACACCACCCACGCCCTCCACCTCCTCCAGGATTTCCGCTTCCCCGGTCCCCAACGCCTCATCTTCACCATGGACATCCAGTCCCTGTACACCTCCATCCCCCATCACGAAGGACTCAAAGCACTCCGCTTCTTCCTTTCCCGCCGTACCACCCAGTACCCTTCCACCGACACCCTCCTTCGACTGGGCTCAAGGTGAGAAATTAAATTATATTCCGACATTATGGTTAGTTGTTTAATAACTTCCATAGGGAATATATCCATATCTAGATCATAATTAATGTTCATGGTTTGATTGCTATTTTCTAACTGAAATGAACATTGTAACATAGAAATATGGAAAACAGATTCAGGAACACACCATTCAAACAACCCCACCATACTCTCAATCCCTCCTCATATCCTTAACATGTTTAGCCTCTTGAAATCTATTTCTTTCTTAAGTATATTCAGGGACTTGGCTTCAATGGTGGTAGAGAATTCCATAGTTTCACCACCCTCTGAGTGAAGACATTTCTCTTCAACTGAGTCCAAGATTGCCAACTGCATAAACAAGACCTCTCCTGAGACTGTTTTCCTCATTCTGGTCTCTGTTCCCCAGCCAGGGGAAACATCATCCCTTCATCTATTCTGTCCAGCCTTCTGAAGAGAAGAGACACAGTTTATGGTTGCTAATCAGAAGACAAATGAGGAAACTCTTTTGAGGTACAAAGGCTTTTACACAGGTCACATTTCAGTGCGCTTTAGAATGGTCTTGTTTCTGTGGTTATTTTGAGTGTTAACTTGTAATGGATAATAACAGTTACTGTCCAGTTAGATATGGTTCTTATGTTAAAAGGAAATTAATACATTTTGAACAACATTAAGTCGCATCCATTGCAATAATTGTTAATCACTAGGAAGTGCCACTGCAGATTTTAAACAGATGCATCAATTGATTATTGATGCCATCTCACCTTGATAAAGGTCTATGAACTTAGTTAGATAAAAGGAACAAGCTGTTGTAAGGGGGACAAACTTATAAAATGATCAATGTGTGAAAGAATGAAAGAGGAAGTGAAACTAAGATGACCATTAACTCCCCCTCCCACTCCACCGAGGATATGCAGGTCATTGGACTCATCCACCGCCAAACCACAACAACGTGACGGTCGGAGGAGGAGCGTCTTATCTTCCGACTGGGAACCCTCCAACCACAGGGGATGAACTTGGACTTCACCAGTTTCTTCATCCCCCCTCCCCCCACCTTGTCTCAGCCGAATCCCTCCAGCCCGGCTCCGCCTTCCTGACCTGCAGTCTTCTTGTTGACCTCTCCGCCTCCATCCTACTCCGACCTATCACCCTCACCTTGACCTCTTTCCACCTATCACATTTCCAACGCCCCTCCTCCAAGTCCCTCCTCCCTACCTTTTATCTTCTCCTGCTGAACACTCTCTGCTCATTCCTGAAGAAGGGCCTGTGCCCGAAACGTCGAATCTCCTGTTCCCTGGATGCTGCCTGACCTGCTGTGCTGTTCCAGCAATAAAGTTTCAACTTTGATCTCCAGCATCTGCAGACATCACTTTCTCCTAGTGCAGAATTTGTAAAGGGAAACTTAAAAAGGAAAGTAGGAGAGCAAAATGCAAGCATGAAAGAAAAATGACAAGTTAAATTAAGGAAAATCCAAAGTTATTTTACAAGCACATTAAGGGTAAAAGGATAACTAGGGAATGAACTAGGGCCCATTAAGGACCACAATGGTAATTTTTGCAAGGAGCTGGAGGATGTAGGTAGGGTTTGAATACTTTGTGTCAGTGTTCATTTGTGTAAGGGATGTGTGATTATAGAAATCAGGAAGAGGCCTGAGATATATTTAAATAAATTAGCATAAATAGAGAGGAGGTTCTGAGTGGTCTTGCAGGTTTACAGGTAAACTAATCTTCAGGTGCAGATGAAATGAATCCCAAGCTATGGAGTAATGCAAGGGAGGAAACTGCAGGAGTGCTGGCAATAATTTGCAATTCCTCTCTGGTCACAGGAGAGGTGTCAGAGGACTGGATGGCTGCCAATGTGGTACCATTATTCAAAAAGGGAACAAGGATTAAACCAGGAAACATAGGTCCACAGTGCAACTTCAGTGAGGGGGAAACTATTTGAGGCAATTCTGAGGGACAGAATTAATCTGAATTTGGAGAGTCAGGGATTAGTCAAGAAGAGTCAGCATAGTTTTTTTAAGGGGAGGTCATGGCTTACAAACTTGATTGAATTCTTCAAAAAGGTGACCAGGTGTGCAGATAAGGAAAATGTATTTAATGTAGTCTACTTGGATTTCGACAATGATTTTGATAAGCAACTGCAGGGTGACTGACAGTGAAGGTATGAGCCTATGGAATCCAAGGAGATCTGTGAATTGGATCCAGATTTGGCAAGAAGCAGTGGGTGATGGTCAAAGGCTGTTTTTGTGACTGGAAGCTGTATTCAGTGGGATTCTGGAAGAATTAGAATTGGAGTCTTTGCTGTTTGTGGTATATGTAACTAATTTAGATTTGAATGTAGAAGGGTTGATCAATTAGTTTGTGGATGAAATGAAAATTGGGTGGTAAATAGTGAGGAGGACAGTCTGAGATTACAAGTAGATGTAGACAGGCTGGTCAGACTGACCAGTGGCAAATGGAATTCAATACACATAAGTGTGAGGTGATGCACTTGGCAAGAAAATACTTAATGAATAGCAGAATCGTGAGAAGCATTGAGGATCAGCAGTCCACTGGTCCCTTAAGGTAGATAAAGTGGTTAAGAAGGCATATGAAATACATACCTTCTTTAGCGAAAGCATAGAGTTTAAGAGCAGAGAGCTTATGTTGGAACTGTATTAAACATTGATTAGGTCACAACTTGAGTATTGTGTGTATTTCTGGAATCCACATTATAGGAGAGATGGGATTGCATTCAAAGGATGCAGAGGAGATTACCAGGATGTTGCCTGGGATGGAGAGTTATGAAGAAAAATGAAGAGACTGGGATTGTTTTCCTTGGAGCAGAGGAGACTGAGGTGGGATGGGGAGGGGTGGGGGGGTGCGGGGGGAGACATGATCAAGATATACAAAATCATGAAGGGCATAGAAAGTAGAGACAGAAAGAAGCATTTCCCTCAATGGAGAAATCAATGAGCGGGAGGCACAAATTTAAGGGAAAAGGCTGGAAGTTTAGAGGATTAGGAAATTGCTTTTCGCTCAGAAGGTGGTAGGAATCTGGAACTTACTGCCTGTAAAGACGTAGAGGCAGAAACCCTCATAACATTTAAGTTGTATTTACATGTACACTTGTGAAGCCAAAACATACAAGGCTATGGGCCAAGTGCTGAAAAATGAGATTAGAATAGTTAGGTAGCTGTCTTTGACTGGTGCAGAATCAATGGGCCAAAGGGCCTTTTGCTGTGCTGTAGACCTCTATGACTGTGACTTTGTGATATAACGTTTCCAGCTACTTCCCATGCTCTTTTAATAATGCACAGGACTTTCACTCTTCCAAATATAAATAAACATGAACTTCTTTTGGTGGTATAATATTTCCAAATTGAAAGATATAAATAAATGATTGCAATGCATATTGTTTACAGCAGATTGGTTCTGTTATTAACATTAATGAATAAATCCAAATGGCCAAAACTGGCCAGAGTTTATTTCAGATAAAATTATAAATAATTATTTGAAGATATAGCCTGTTAATTACTGATTTTTAAATATTAATTTCATATAATAAAGAAGACTGCTGTAGGTAGTGCATTATCACAAAGTCACTGTCTCCAGTAATTAAATGATCAATTTTATAAATTCTAGTCATTCCACTGATTAAGGACATAAAACAAATTGCTGCAATGGAATATAAATAACATTTAAAACCAATCCTTCCCAGAATTCACAAGGGGTCAATCTTTTTGAAGCAATATTGGCCTGGAAATTGTGATTTCATACATATGTTAACATACTTGTATTAAATTCCTCCATGTGCTTTCCTGTGGTTTCACTGAGCATTTCTGTTAACATAGCAGACAGAGGATTTTTATGCAAACACACTGAAGGTTCATACAATATTATCATGTGACAATAATTTCCCATCAATGCTTTAAAAGTGCTGATTGATATTGTGTTAAAGTTCAGCAGTTTGTAATTTGAATGTGCATTTATTTGAGCAGTAACAAAAATTGCAGCAACAAAAGTTGCCTTTACCTATATAGTACCTTTAATGTAGTAAAATACTCCAAAGCACCTCACTGGACTGTAAAATAACCAGGCACCATGAATGGGGTTAAAGGAATGAGAAGAGGTTACCAAACCATTTGATGTTGAGTAGTCCTTTCCTTAATAGAGGGTCATTCTTATTTATTGTCCATTCATTTCCTCTAGTTTACACTTCACCAATCTTTTCAAGAAACTAGTAATGCATTTGGCCTCATGGTTTCAGAACTCCACTAAACACAAAGTGTGAATCAAGACCTAGATTGACTCCTAATTGAAACAGAGTAAAGATGACTGCTTCAAGGGAGTCTCTTCCTTCTTCACATTGATGTCAGATTGAGCCCTAACTCCATATAAAGGCTATAGTTGTATTCAAAGAAAGAAATTTACCCACTCCAACAGCATGAAATAAGCTAGAATTGGCACTGATTCGTTTTATTGCATTTAACGTTCTTTCTGTGGAAATCCACATAATGATAGTTAAAACTGTTTTTGGACTCTTGTCTTACTGTCACTTTTCTTTGGTTGGAAATGAAAATTCTTGACTATATTTTGCAAATCAAACGAGGAACAAAATACTCAGAGAAAAAAAAATGGCAATTGATTTGCTACAAGGACATTTTGTGTTGTTGTGGAAAAAAGATTATCCATCCTATAAACTGCAGCAGAAATATGAAATGTAACTATTTTACATCAAGTGCCCAGTAGTTGCTGGCAGTAATGCATTTTGAGCTTTCTGAGGCACCTTCTGGCCCTCAATCCCAGGACATTATGCGCTGGGAACATCTGAGAAGTGTTTAAATGAGCTGATTTCACATCATGGTGCAACAGCAGCTTATTTGGACACAGGCACAGACCAATGTTTGATGAAGAGCGACCTGGCAAAGCCACATTATTGATCCACATTGTGCGAAGAACTACCTTAGAGATTAATTCAAAAAAAAAGAAGTGAATTTAGTTTGACAGCAGCTAGATTAGCTAAAGAATTAGGATGACTATACTTACAAATTGAGGATTATTTCCACTTGAAGATAATAAATGCAAAGAAATTCACAAGGACCGAAACAATACAGGACCCGTATGAACTCCATGGCAGTTAGAGGACATTGAAATAATTCCTGCCTTCATAAAACATGTGAGGTTTTATTTCACAATTTTCATGCTACAAGCATTCTCTGAGTGCTTTGATGACCTTCCTAGCTCCCTCCCCATCACACACTGACACATCTAGCCTAAATTTGCGTCTTGCATCACCTCAGGAAACTCATGGCTAATTTCATTATTTCTGAGAAAAAATGCAAATGAGGCCAGACAGCTGGTGCCTTCCTTGTGGCCAAGAGTGATGGAAGAGCCGGAGGCCCTCCTCATCAGAGGCTCTAATACCCTTCTGCTTAGGCAGGCCCCTTCGGGGATAGAGCAAGGAGGCTGCTAGAGCAGCATGAACAGATGGAAAGGAGGCAGAAAGGGGGAAGAACACTCACTTTGGTTTGTGGGGAAGTCATGATGTCAGTTACCTGCAAAGCTGGATATGGTTTGCGGTATCATTAGTTTCCAGCTTCCTGTGCTTTCCAGGCTTTCATTTGTAGAGCTGTCAACCAAAGTTTACATCTGTCAATACAGAGGATTCAGTACCAGCATATTGAGGTGCTGTGTCAATATATTTCCAGCAGGTTTTCAGTGTTATTTTTAATCTGCCCCATTTTTTTTCAGTCTTGAAACAAATGTGAAGATGCAAATAAATATCAAGTTTCCTCAGCACTAAAAATATTTCAATCCACCACTCTGTATCCTTGCCTCTTTCTGTCTATAATTAATACACTTTCAGGCTAAAAAGCCTTATTTTTATAGGCACTTCTATGCTGATACCTAATATTTTCCAATAAAGTTAGTTCGGTGTCCAAGATGTGATTATTTGTGTGAAGTTAGAAGCTTTAGTATAAATATAATATTTAATCTTAATGCAAACAGTTCTGCGTGGAAAGTCACACCAAGAAACAGCTGCAATTCCAACCTTAAGAAAGATTATGATGACACTTTTAATTCAGTGTCTGCTATCTGCTCAGGACAGACATACAAATAAAAGAGAAAGATTAAACAAAACTCTCTTCAAAAGCTTCCATGTTAATTTTTTTTAGTTCCCCAGTTACAGACTGTCTCGTTCATGTTATAGACAGACGGGTAGTTAGGAGCACTGCCAAGCATACATACCTTGATGTGGTGCAGTGATTGAGCTCAGTTTATCACAGGAAGTTTATTACCCCATTTATAGTACAGCCCCACAGAGATCACATCCAGTTCAAATCAGGATAACCTGAGCAGAGTACAATCGCCCAGGGTTTGTACTGAGGGCTGTCCATGTTCAGTTGATAGGCTGGACTGACTGACAGTATTAAATTACTACCTTGGTGCATACACAAAAAGGACAAGAGGTGCACATCAAATGTTTTTACATCAACTTAAGATAAGTCTCCTGATTTACAGAGCATGCCAGCTGACATCTCCAGAGCTGGGAGCTTGCAGGAAATAATTCAACAATGCTTCCTTATTGTTTACTTGTACTTCAACAATAAAACTTGATGCAAGTGTGTGATTATGTGAAGGTACAGAACAGGAACCTAACAAAATTCTAGAATAGTTTGTCAGCGATTAATCAGAAGAGAAACAATAACCTGCCTATATGTTCAGTGGAAAAATAATGTCGCTCACCCTCACTGTGTTTATAACTGCCCACAGACTCTTTGCATCTTTTCTCTACAAATTTGTGGTCATCAGGCATTCAAACAGTGCAGCGCCCTCTACAGAAGAGCCGGAATTGAAATAAATAGGACAAGCAACAGTATACATCTTCAACCCATCAGACTACAAAATCCATATTGAGGCATATTGGGTAGTGATTTTCCTCAGGTTAATGACACACATGCCCATTTTCATATTGGTCACCTGCTATATGCACCGAATTAAATGTCAGGTGCTGTATCTTATGGGCAGGTGATTTGATATTGCCCACCACATTGGGCACAGTGGCTCAGTGGTTAGCACTGCTGCCTCACAGCACCAGTGACCTGGGTTCGATTCCTGCCTTGGGGGACCATCTGTGTGTAATTTGCACGTTCTCCCTGTGTCTGTGTGGGTTTCCTCTGGGTGCTCTTGTTTTCTCTCACAATCCAAAGATGTGCAGGTTAGGTGATTTGGCCACACTGAATTGTTCATAATGTTAGGTGCATCAGTTGGGTAAATGTAGGGTAGAGGAATGGGGCTGAGTGGGTTACTCTTTGTAAGGTCAGTGTGGACTTGTTTGGCAGAATGGCCCATTTCCACGCTGTAGGTAACCTAATCTAAAAAAGATTTCTATCCTATAGAGTCTAAGCCAAGAAGTATTAGTTGGAACAGTTAATACAACATGAAATCATATACGGAAAAGAGAAGTAAAGCAAGATGAGAGGGAGACAGAGGAATTGAAAAAATTCAAAATCTCCAACAATAATTTAAATCTGAAGTAATGGCATGACTCATTTTGGTTAATGTTTCAGTACCAGAGAGATTGGTTGTTAATAATCAAAATTTATTCCACCATCTCAAATTCACTTACACTTTTTATGACATATTTAATGGTAATCTAGTGAGAAGGTGCTCCAACTTCACACCTGTCATGTAGGTGAATGATGAGTCTCTGAAGTATTAGTAACTGGTGGAAGAACACAGGAACAGAAGCTGGTCATTCAGACCTTGGAGCTACTCCTCCAATCAATATTATCATGGCTGGTCAAACACTTCAATGCCTTTTATCCAGGCTATCTTCATAAACCTTTGATTCACTGGTAATCAGAAATCTATCAATCTCTACTTTAAACCCACTCAAAGGCTAAGCTTCCACGGCCCTTTGGATATAAAATTTCAAAGATTCACAACCCTCGGAGTAAAAAGAAACTCTCCTCATCTTGGTGTTAAGTGGTTTCCCCCTTATTTTGGAAATGTGTCCCCTGGCTCTAGTCTCCACACCCAGGGAAAAGAGATTATTTGCCTCAAACCTGTCTTTTCCTTTATGTATCTTGTTGGTTTCAATGAGATCACCTCTCGTTCTTCAAAACTTTAGAGGAAATAGGCACAGTTTACCCATTTCTCTTTGTAGGACCAGCCCATAGCAAGTCTGATTGCAACCTTGTTGCAATGCTTCAAAGGCAGAATATCCTTCCTAATGCAAGGGGATCAAAACAGCATGCAGTATATTAGCCTAATGCACAATTTAATGAAGAATTCATTACTCCATACTCAAATCTTCTTGTGATAAAATCTAACATACCGTTAGCCTTCATAATTGTTTGCTACACCTGCACGATAGCCTTCAGTAACTTGTTGGCAGGAAGCCAACATCCCTTTGTATATCTACATTTGCTAACCTCCTATCATTTAAGATGCACTCTGCTGATGTGTACATCCTACCAATATTGATAACCTTATATTTTTCAACATTATACTTTGGCAACTTAAACATCTGTCCAAATCCTCTTGAAGCTGCTTTGTAACTTCCTCATTGCATATAGTTTCACTTAGCTTTTAGTCATCCATAAATTTGGAAATATTGCACTTATTTTATCCCCACATCCAAATCATTGATATATATCCTGAGTACCTGGGGTGCAGGTACGATCCTTGCAGTACATCACTAGTCATGACCTGCCTAAGTGGGAATGACCAGTTTATTCCTACTTGCTGTTTTCTGCATGTCAGTCAATCATTAATTTATGTTAGTACATGACCTCCTATCCCATGTGCTTTAAAGTTGCTAATAAAACTCCTGCAAAACCTTTTGAAAATCCAAGTACTGTATACTATGTCCACCTACTCCCCTTTGTCAGGTCTGTGAGTAACATCTATAAAAAAACCAAAACATGATTTTCCTTCACAATTCCATGCTTACTATACCCACTCAGATCAGTATTATCAATTTATCACAAACTTTATGCAGTAATAGATTCCAGCATTTTCCCTACTACTGCAGTCAGGCTGACAAGTTTGTAAGTCTTTTCTCATTCCCGGCCTTCTTAAATTGTGGGGAAACATTTGCTTTCTTCCAATCTGTAGGAACATTCCACAATCTACAGAATTTTGGAAAATGATCACTTATGGATCCATTATCTCCATAGATACCTTCTTCAAAACTCTGGGATATCGAATATAGATCCCAAGGACTACCCACTTCAGTTCCATTAATTTCTCCAACAAAATCTTTCATTAATGCTTCTTTCCTTCAATTCCATTCCTCCTAATCCCTTGGATATTTAATACTGAGAGATTTCTTATATTTTTCTCAGTGAAGACAAGAACAAAGTAAGTGTTTAGCTTCTCTGGCATTTCTCCATTCTCCATTATAAATTCTCCAGACTCAAGCTGCAATGGACACACATTTTTCTTAGCCAAACATTTTCTTTTTACATGCCTATAGAAATCTTTTCAATCCATTTTTATGATTTTTTTCAGTTCACATTAATATCCTATTCTTCATTTCTTTATCACTGTCATAATCCTCCTATGGAGTATTTTAAAATCCTCTCAATCCTTAGGTTGTCGCTATTTTTGCCCAACATTAGAATGCCTTTTCTTTTTGTCTTATTCAATCCTTAATTTCCTTTGTTAGCCATGGTTGACTGACAATGTGTGTGATTTTGTGCCTCAAAGAAATGTATAGTTACTATAAACTATGTAATTTTTTTTTAAAAGACTACATATTGTCTATGTCCAGCACATTGCCCCAATTCACGTCAAATGGTTTGGCCTTCATACATTTATATGTCTTTTGTTCAGATTTTTCACTCTGGCTTTAGGGTAAACTACCTCACTTTCAAGCATAGTGAAAAATTCTATCATATTATGGTCATGAACACGCAGAGCAAATTATTAGGCAGCTTCCTGATTTTAACGTTTCACTACAAAAGAGTGTACATCTCCAGTTGCTGTCTGCTCAATCATCATGTGGACAGTGGGCGTAGGTATGCTTATGACTATTTCCACCACAAAATCCAAGCTATTAATCTAAAAAGATGATCTCAAAATAATCTGTGCATCATTTCACACTTATCAATGAGAGATGTCACAATTCAAGAATTCAATTCAAATAGAATTAATCCTGCCTGAGTTGATAAACAAAATTGTTTGGAATGTTTAACTATGCTGGATAATTAACTTTAACAAATATCATCTCACCTGATATAGGATCTACACAGTGCCAAGTAGAGATATAATTTATACCTTTGTGTTCCGTGTCTTTTAGTCTTTAATATATTTGGCAAAATCATACTGATCCTGCTAGAGCTTTATTGAGAAGTCTTTTTATAATTTATTATATGTTATCATATATATTTTATTTTCTTCTGCCCTGAATTGTTTCAAAGTAGAAATTAAATTCTATAGCTACATTTATTATGCAGCAAAGGACATTTTAAGTGTAAATAAATTTGAGGAACCTGATTGCCTGAAGAACTCCAGTTTCACAACTTGTGAATAGATTGTAATTTGTATCATAACAGTAGCAATACCGTGTGCTCTAAATCAACTTTTCAGTGCTGTTAGGTCACTGGGTAGTTTTGGCTCCGAGACGGATTAGCCTGCTGCTAAAAGAGATTAGATTAGATTAGATTACTTACAGTGTGGAAACAGGCTCTTCGGCCCAACAGGTCCACACCGCCCCGCCGAAGCGCAACCCACCCATACCCTTACGTTTACCACTTACCTAACACTACGGGCAATTTAGCATGACCAATTCACCTGACCTGCACATCTTGGGACTGTGGGAGGAAACCGGAGCACCCGGAGGAAACCCACGCAGACACGGGGAGAACGTGCAAGCTCCACACAGTTAGTCGCCTGAGGCGGGAATTGAACCCGGGTCTCTGGCGCTGTGAGGCAGCAGTGCTAACCACTGTGCCACCGTGCCACCTTCTTCAGGGCTTATGCCCGAAACGTCGATTCTCCTGTTCCTTGGATGCTGCCTGACCTGCTGCACTTTTCCAGCAACACATGTTCAGCTCTGATCTCCAGCATCTGCAGTCCTCACTTTCTCCTTTACAAAGTTAGGGCCAATGTCATTACCACATATACCACACCATAACCCCTTTAAGAATTACAGCAGTATCCATGCAACCAAACTTTCTTCAAAATGCCTTCCAATTCCCAAAGGAATTTCAGATGAAATTGCTTCCCTGCTACAGGTTTTTATTTTAATGTGGGAAACTACTTTTAAAACATTTGAGGAAATATCTTTGATATCTGGGAAAAATCATAATAGATATTGACAGGACACAAAAATCTAGCACTGAAATGTTAATATGGTGAATGCTTCTTAAACGAAGGTGTGCAAGACACACTCGAAAACATTCTATAAACCCTTTAAACACACAGTAGATATATAGGCAACAGTCTATCTGTAACAGCTTCAAAAGCAAACAGCCATTAGTTCAAGACCTTAGACCATCTACAGTTTAGAATTGCCAGTTATGTTTATAAATTTGATTTTGAAGTTCTCAATGGCACTGCCATGGTGAGCAGATTATTTGGTTTTGGTAGCCAATTGTCCCACTCAACAGAAAGCATGCCTTCAATTCATTAAGCATGCAATAATGTTCATACAAATTGAAATGTTCCTTTGTTGAAAGTGATCCTATGGGCAAATTCATCTTTATTTGAAAAGTAGAAAAAAGCAAGAAAAAAACCTTGTTCTTGATTGTCCACTTCCAGGATGGGGTGGGGTGTGGATTCCTCATAGTCAGGTCACTCACTGTCTGACTGAGGGACCTGGAAACAGGAAGTACGAGGTGGGGAATTACTGAGAACCACACCAGCTGCCTTTGCCTCCCATTCCCAGTCCATCTCTATCCTCCAGCTTGTGACCCCCAATCGACCTTGACTCATACATGATTTTAGTTCCTATCTGATTGTGGACCTCAAGTGAATGAGTTTCAAGCAGGTGCCAACGCTCTGTCTGTCTTCAAACTCTCAGGGGCTGGACATCCACCCCAAGGTCCTTTCCAACCACTTTGTTGACATTTAATGTGATAGGCCTTTCCAAGGAAGGTAACTCGGGCCAGTCTCCAGCTAGAGGGTGAGAATCTTCTTTCCAACCAATCAGCCTTAACACAGTTCATTTCTTACAGAACGAATTTCAACTTTTGCTTTCAGTATAGATTCTTTGATTTAAATAGCATACTACATTCCTCATAAACAGGAAGGTGCATTCATGATGCAGTTAGAAGCTTTGCATCTTTATATCTTTAAAAAGAAAGTAGCCCATTGAACTGAATGCACTCCTTTAACAAACATTTGTTGATGGGAAGTTCTGTGTTTTAAAAATTAATTTTCATTTTAGTATTTATCAAATTTTAACAATTCAAAATGATTGCATATATATTTGTGTTGCTATGGGAGTTACAATATCAATAACTCCTGCATAAAATCAATATGAAGTGATTCTCCAGTAGGTGAATCAAAATCAATTTCTTGCCTCCGAAAGCAGCAATATAAAAGTCGTTGTGCGATATCTCCCCAGTTAAAACTGGATTGTAAAAGCCATGAGGCAGTTCTGTATCTTGCACATGCTCAAGCAGCTGCACTGCGGGCTGAACAACTCTTCCTGACATCTTTCCCATCAGCATCAGGATTTACAGTGATAATTAACAATACAGAATAGCATTGTTCTTTGACTTGAGATGAGGTATTAGTTTTTTACAATAATATCAACTCCCTAATGAATCAAGAGGTTACTGGCTCTCTCCAATGGGAGAGGAAGATCAGGAAGTAGCCAGGCTACAGTTCCCACAAAATGACAACATTGTTAACAAAGATCTTTAATTGGCCTCTTAGCTTCAATATACACTTTAAGACCTCTTTCATTGTCCATCCAGTGAGCTAATGATCTCCTTAGCACCTTATGTCCTGACATTTCTTTATTAGTACAAGCATGTGACTACTATGTTACTCACTGTCAGTGTTGTTGGAAATGTTCATCATCCCATAAGAAAAATAATATTTTCATTTTTTTTCTGAAATTAATTTGAACATGGCTCTGTTGTTTTGATTCTTAATAATTCTTAAGATCTTCAATCTAAACTTGTCTATTCAGTGTTTAAACTCAAAACAAATACAAGGCCTAATGGACAAGGAAATGATGGCTACCCATAACTGTGTTCTCAAAAGGCAGAAAAATCCATGCTGGATATGCAGCAGATTCACTTAACAGTCCTGGATAATAGAGGTGACAGGAATTAATGAAGGCCAAGCAAGTTATACTGTACTCCACCTCTTGCAGCTTTACCCTTTCCATAATTACAGTAAAATGTAAACTGCAACAATGTAACCTATGTCTGATAATGAGACTACTAATGCAAATGGTAATTAAAGTAGAACTGTTACTGAATGATTCACTTTGTAGCTTTATTTCAAGTTCTACTTTTATTTGTATCAAATTTATTTTAGAAAGTTACCTGACAAAGCAATGGAAATTTCTGACAAGATATTGAGGTATCAAAAATGTCAAATATTCAGCAAATTTAACAAAATTAACAAAAGATTTGTTCAGATCATATTAAACATGAAATACTTCTCTAGGAGGAATGACATCTATATCCTTGACATATTGTGGCCCATTATGAACACAGGCAGTTATTTACCTGCAGCCTGTTATTTTTTTCCTTAAACTATCTTTCAGTCCCAGTTTACTAAAGAGGTTGAGCAGACATATTTTTCATATTCACCATTTCTGGTGGAAAAATACTTTCCACTATTTAAATATCAAGGTGTCTTAAACTACCTATTAATATGTTGAAAGTTCCTTCAGTTGCTTATGTCCTTGAGTAAAAATAAAGATACCGAATGGATCATCAGAAAGCATCAAAAGATTTTAGTTCCTACAGTTTAGAAGTGAGGGACTCCAAGTAGGGACAAAAGGCACTTCATCAATGCAGAAGTTATGTCAAGACTACATTTTAAACCCGTAATATCAGAATTTAACAATATGTCTGAGATTTAAGCTTTTCTTTTTTGCTTGGATCAGCAAACTAATTGATCAGTTTGATAGAACACACTTCATGTTTGGCTAAATCCCATCCCTTTCCTGAAGAAGGGCTTATGCCCGAAACGTCGATTCTCCTGTTCCCTGGATGCTGCCTGACCTGCTGCGCTTTTCCAGCAACACATTTCCAGCTCTAAATCCCATATAGGCAGCTTTTCATCTGCCAAGAAGTGACACTATGCTGAAACCATAAGCTGTGGAATACAAAAGATGATCAACAAAGTAGGTTGGCTCGGCACTCTTTTCTTTTCAAATGTAAGTATATAAAAGACTCCTTTCTATTTAACATTTTGCAGTTTATACAGAGAGCTTTATTAATGTCAAGATCACATTAAAAGTAAAACAATTCAATTATTGCAATTTCTTTTTAAACTCAATGTGAGTCAAGCAAAAACCTAGAGCTTACATCTCAGACATATGATGGTTTGCAGTTTTAACTTATCAAGTTTACATGATTGGATCTCATAATGTATTATCTTGGTGTATAATTAAATGGTGCTTGCCTAAAAAATAATTTAAATGAAAAGTATTGGGTGACAAGCCTTCTTCCAGAAGATCTTCTAGGAGAAAGTGAGAACTGCAGATGCTGGAGATCAGAGCTGAAAATGTGTTGCTGGAAAAGCGCAGCAGGTCAGGCAGCATCCAAGGAGCAGGAGAATCGACGTTTCGGGCATGAACCCTTCTTACGACGGGAATAAGGGCTCATGCCAGAAACATCGATTCTCCTGCTCCTTGGATGCTGCCTGACCTGCTGCGCTTTTCCAGCAACACATTTTCAGCTTCTTCCAGAAGATGCCCATGGTCTTTCATCTCAAACTCTTCTGATAGTAGAAAGTAAAGAATGTCACATATGAGGTGGGATTCTGCTGTGTGCAGAATGCAAATGTCCATTCTAATATAGGGAAATCTCAACAGGAAAGTGGTGATGTAATTTCCGAGTTTCAGGGTTTATTCACCATTTACGAAGACAAATATCATTCACAGAATGAAAGCTATGAAGCAAAAGGTAAGTGACCCACATTTATGAACATTTTAAATGGTGTTATTACTCAATCAATGTTTCATTGTGAAAATAGAATTTTCCTTGCAAACATAAAAGAAGTGCCTGGAGTTAGTTAGTTAGACCACCTTCACCAACATTGTATAAAAACATAGGTTAAAAGATTCAGGAATAATGAATGAAAAATGTTGCAATTAATTTTATTTCAGCAGCCCAAAGATTTTTGTGAATTTAGATTAAACTTATATCAGCTTTGAGTATCAAAATTAGAAGATTATAATTCAGTATATGTTTATCCTTCTCTCATTATGTAGTGAAATTAGTTTTCCTTTACTGGCTGTGATTGGCTTTACTTTTCAAAAAACAGATGTATAACAGTAAATTTTGTTCAGAGATTTGTCAATGGCCATCATCCAATCATTATGCTCCTTTATCTTTACCTCTAACTTCACTATATTCTTACATTTATTTTAATCCTATACACTAGAATTTTTTTTTTAACAAAACCCCCACAGTTTACTGGTGTGCTCTGGTTTCTGAGATGTCTGGGAAAGCATCACTTATGCAGCGGCTTGGTGACACTTTGTACTGCATCCTTTAGTCACTTCTGTCAACCTGCAGAGAATAGTCACCAACAGTACTTGTAAACATATATTACTGTCATATTCCCATCTGCTGTGTTTGCTCAATGCACAGCCAGACTTCAGCGAAACAAACAACATTCATGTGATGACAGAACTACTTTCATTTGAAAGCAGGAACCTAAAGCAAGCAACAGCTTGATGAAAATAACATGTCTGTTTGGGGAAAACATAATAAATAAACCTGTCAACACACAGCCCAACAACCACCCCACAGGAGTAATCTGGATGAGGTATACTCAATTGAGCTGAGCTGCAACAATCAGAGTATTAGAAAATTAATGATTATTCTTTAGGAGAAATTACAAACAAATAACCTGTTTGTCCTTGTTAGGCATAAAAACAATGCTGAAAACTGAGTGCATTTGAACTCACAGGTCAGGTGCAGCCTGTAGGAACACTTAGAATAACAGTATTGACATTGTCTCGGGAAGTCATCTATGGCCTCAAGTAATATTAGCATTCTTCACTTGTTTAAAATAAACCACTCATGACTAAAGCTTCAAAAACAAAATAGTTTTAAGAGGTATATCATCAAGAAGTTTATGGTGCATTCACACAAGTTTAACATCAATGTTGAGCAGTTCCAGCTTTTCACAGATCCTAAATTGACTGTCAAACATTGAGACTAGTGTGAAGTGAAACAGTGTGAGACTAACTTTTGCAGTGACTCTTGAGTAACTTAAATTGAGAATCCAGTGGAGTGGATAATGAAACCGGTGAAGCACCATTATAATTCACGGTGCCTGAACCATAAGTCATTTGCATACTATTAGTGGTGTTTATTATTACTTGACTCACAGAATGTGGAAAGTTATCATGAAGATAGAAAGAGTTTGATCTAAAACAAAAAATGATGTTGGCTTGAGAAATTATTGGATTAAAAAAAACACAGTAGAGACTGGTCTTCAGTCCATCAACACCGTGACAGCTCCTTGAAGAATAACCAGTTTTTCTCTCTGTCCCTCTCTCTGTATCTCAACATTGCTTTTCCCATCTCAGTTTCCTTTTCAAGGCTACTACTGAATTTGTATTCACCAAACATCAGTCACTGAAAATCCGGTCCTAAATATTTGGCTACAGAAGCATGTTTTCCCTGATATTGTTTCTGGTTTGTTCGCCAATCAGCAGAAAGCTATGCCTTTTGGTTGTCCACTCTTCAGCCATTGGAAACTGTTCCCCTTTATTTTCTCCTTTGAAACACTTACTAATTTTAAAGACTATTCTTAATTTTTTTTTAGCTTTCTCTGCTCTAAGGAGAACTCCGGTTTTTCCAATTTATCTACATATCTATAATTCCCAATTCCTGGAAACATCTGAGTAAATCTCTTCTGCACCCTTTCCAAAGTCTTCATATTCTTCGTAGATCATGGTGCTCAGAGCTGGGAACCCTCCAGCTGGAGCTGACCTCATATTTTACATTGGTTTCACACGTCTTTATGGCTTTTGTACTTGGTGAGAGAAACGTATTGACTTAGTTCCTCGTGCACCAACGACATTGTTTTCAGGTTCAGAACTGGACTTCTCAATATATGGGCCTTCTCATTAATTTTTCTCAGAGCAAAACTTACGTCTCTTGGTTGGCCAACTAATTTGGGAAGGTGAGTGGGCTGACACAGGCATTTCGTCTGTTTAATGGGATGGTAGTATATTTCAGTAAAAGCCCTTAGTTTTCCCTAAGGTTTTGGAAAGCAACACCTGGATTTGTCCAACAACACAGCACCTACAGAAAGTGCAAGCAGACATGGGAAAGCTACTCACTGAGTCTCATACCTGAAGTTCCAGCTGAAGATGTGGACGGTTTACAATGAGGGTGAGCTTCTTCAGGAAGGCAGGAGGAAGAAGGCAAACCTTCCAACTGTGCAGGTTTGGATGGAAATCTCCAGCTGAAGTGTCTCCTCTCCAAACTGGAGACAGTGAACCAAATGGATTCAGGGTCATAGGAAGGCTACACAAATGAATAACGTAACACTTTCAGATATTAATTCTCCAGACTCTGTCTTTCCTGGTATTTTAATGCACAGCACTTTTCAGAAGAGTATTGTTTGCGGTTCTATGTATTCCTTTGTCTGCAAATCCTCGCATTCCCATTTCAATAGCCAACAAGCTCAATGACCCCAGCTGATGGCTTTGTTGCTTCCAAGCCTCACAGTCACCCTGAACAAATAGCAATAGACAAGCAATTATGCACATTTACATTGACCTGCTTTTCTTGCCTTGTAGGAAAAGACAGGCACCATTTGGCAAAAGGAAGAGAAGTGAGGTGGTAGGGACTAGGTGATGTGATAGCTCTTCAGTGTTGGACCCCTATCAGCCGTTGACAATGCATGTCTGTCTGGTCTTTTTTAGGTGACTGCAGTTGTTATCAATGACCTGTCATGGGAGTCCAAACCTCCCTAGATGCTGATGTTCAGAGATTGAATCTCTAGCTGAGATTGAGGACTGCGGATGCTGGAGATTAGAGTTGAGAGTTTGGTACTGGAAAAGCACAGCAGGTCAGGCAGCATTCAAGGAGCAGGAGAATCGATGTTTCGGGCAAAAACCCTTCATCAGGAAATATATTGAATCTCTGCCTGTAGACCCTGTGCTGGGGATTTCTTTCCATTCTGGCTGAGTCTCAATGTCCATCCCCACTGCTCTGCAGAAGAGCATATATCTGAGAAGAAGACAACTGCTGCTGCTGCTGCAACTTTCAGAAGCAGTGAGCTCCCTGCCCTTGTCCCTCAGTGGGGGTGAAATATAGAGTTGTATAATATAATGTCCTGTGTGAAGAATGGCAGCATGGAAATGCGTCTGAAGACGGCTGGAATGCCTGAAAAGGTGAAATGTCTTCTAAGAAGTTGGCAGTCACCTGACAAGAAGTGATGGCATTTTCTGAGCAGAGAAATGCTTTAACCAGCAGCCTGTCAATGGCCAGGACTGGCGCTCTTTAGACGAACAAATCCTCAGTTTGATTAAATAAAATCCTCCTTTTGCCTCTTCCATGGAGCCCATGTTCTGTTGACAAAGATGAAATTTGTGGATAAATGTGTCTCTAATGACTTTCCAAACAACTTCAATTGTCTTCTTGCCTCAACCATGTGAATTTCCCTTTGTATTCTCAATCTGCTCCCAGAAAAGCCACGTGGGGGTGGCGTTGTGTCAGAATCCTGATCTGATGTACATTTTTCCATTTTCCTCAGACCAACATCCCCAAACCTGCCTCCAAAGTTTCAGAAAATCATACCCTATTGCTCCATTTATACCACCCAGGACTTCTCATCCACTATTAAGTCTTTATTAATCAGTGCTGCCACTTTCAGTAACTACACACATTTCTTACAACACTACCCGCAACCAACAACCACCTCTTGGCCTCTTTCACCTTGAGTGACCCTTAAATTTATGTCATTTCAGATGAATAGGGTGGAAACCTTTAAGGCTGTGAATGACATGGACTATGATGAGATTTGTGGCAGAGTTGGGTGAGATATCTGGTTAGGCCCATCTTGACATTGAAAACAACTCATGCCATCTTTTATCCACTTCACAAGCGGCAAGGTAAGAGGAAGGATATTATCAAACTGGAGAGGGTTCAGGAGAGATTTACCTGGGTGTTGCCAGGTATGGAAGGTTTGAGTTGTAAAGAAAGTCTGGTTAGTCTGGGAGTTTTCTCACTAGAGCATAAGAGGTTGAGCAGTGACAGGATGGAAGTTTATAAAATAATGAGAGATATAGGTAGAGTTGGTATTTGCTTAATCCTGACTAATTATCCATATCGCTCAAAGGCATTATGCCAATGGCAATGTAACTGAGGCCTGGCTCCCTCCAGATGGAACTAGGTTTAGTAGCTATCCAGAAGATTGGAAAACTGTGGACTCTTCTTCCTGGTATTCCTCTTGTTTCCATCCTGTGAGACACCCTTGAGACTCTCTCCACAGCACTTACCTGGAAGCTAACAAGTGATGATCTTTTTCTGTCACTGTGCAGCCTTTTTTTCTGGTCAGACAGGCAGGAAATGGACTGGCAGAATTCCCATAAACTGGTTAAAATTGCCTCCTTTTATACATTGAACTTACCAGAAGGATTTATTTTCAGAGACCTGTTCTGAGTTTGAATCCACCATAAAGTCTGCTTGCAATGTTTTCTCTCATGACTACAATGCCAATATCTTAAGTTTAGCTTCATAACTTAAAAGCCTAAGAATCACTATTGCTCCTACCCTCTTCACCTTCTCCTTGGTATTAATGTCTTTCAAAGGTAAAGATGCTGGTAGCTGCTCACAACATCCCAAATGCGTTTGATCAATGATCAATATAAGGTGAGAATAAATTGTTTCCACTTGTAGCCACATGCCTGTGTCAAATTAAAATTCATGATTAGTTTTGATAGCAGCTATATATTGTTTAGGCATTTTCCATGAGTGATCAATAATCATATCCCTATCTTTTACTTTTTTAATGGTCTTAGTAATCTTTTTTTGCTTGCTTGCCAAACAGAATGAGACAAATAGCAAAAGGAGAACGAAGGATTAGATTTAGGTATCCTTTAGTTGCTGCGTATTTGACCTTTTTATCGAGAAATCTAGGTGAAGAACCAAAGCTCAAAGTGTGGGATACCAGCAAGGTGTCCTGGAATGTATTTCAAATAGATCAAAACCCTTTATAGTGTTTCAAGTGGTTCAAAAACAACCCCAAACATCAAAGGGTTGCCAATATAGGTTTTTTTTTTAAATTCAATGACATGTCATATCAAAAAAAGTGCTGTCAATTCTTTTCTTATAAAACAACGTCCATTTTAGGGATGTCAGTCTTCATATGTTCATCACTGAGGTTTATCGTTGGCATGTGAAAGGTGATTGACAAACCTGTCTTCCATCTGTATGGTGGCTCTTGGACATACAACCTGAAAAGAATTCACGCATTTATCAATAGAACTTTAATCTAATGCTAATATTATTTTAGATTGATTCAAGGCCACTCCAAGTTGATTTTCAAGTGCTGTGTAAGGTGACTTATCCTCTGGTTGTACATTATTTTGTTCTTTTGTGGGAATTGTCTGAACTCCATTCAGTAACTGTTCCTTGCATGAGAGTTTGGGACTCAGTGTAATTCAACAAAATGTAAGAATCCATCTGCCATCTACAGTTCTCATTGCTCTCACCATCCAGGCTGACTCAACATGACTTGTTCCCTAACAAACTTTAAGGAAGTCTAGATTGAACAAATAATTCCAAATTGCCTCCTAGTGCACACATCGGATACCCACAATATTCTTCTGCCATCTCTTAAAATGAAACATATTGCAGTCAGTCCATATAACACAGTCTGGGCTATTGATTTGAATTTGTAGGGAGATATACAAATATACAGAAACTAAAACTATTCAGGGTGCTCACTAAATTCACACAATTGAATTGAGTAACTATTTAATTTTAATATCTAGTTTTTCAAACTTCTCTTAGCAAATAGAATCAAAGCTGTAAGACCTGTTTTCAGTTTCACTGCGAGAATAGGTTGAGACACAATTTCTACTGCCTGGAGAGTTCGAAGTAGGAAGCACTCTGCAAAAGGGTGTACTGTAATATTCTGCCAATGTTACAGATGTACTGGAGAAGTGGTAATCTTCCAACAAGGCAGAGGATACCTAAAGGTCTAGGAGCAAGCTGCAGTTCCTAGTGCCAAGAAAATTAAGTCCAGGGTAGAAAAGTGACAGTAATCTGGCTCTCACAAACCATATCTACCATCTTTTCCCACCGATCTGACCTGATTTTTGGCAAAGTGGATGAGGAAAATCCAGGCCCTATTGTCTGATGACAGATACATTAACTTTGCTTACAGATCTTTAACTATTTCCAGCAGAACTCAGTGAACCTCTCCACCAGACAGAAAACAAAGGGAAAAGGGGACTAAATTGGGAAAGAATAGTTGATTTGCACCTGCAATATCAGGAATCAATGCCCGACAAAGCATTCTGGGTGACTGACAAAACAGGCACTGGGCCTTATACCAATGAAAGTTTTTTTTTGCTGGTTTTAGGGCCTTTCAAAAATTGGTTGATTGAGTGGAGCAGGAATTGGAACCACTTTTAAACAGTCCATATGGCCCAGTCAATATTTGTCATATATGAAAAAATCTGTGTGGTCAGGAAGAGTCAAGGTGTTCCCAATTCTATGATCATTGTGATGAATGCTCCCTGGAACTTTATTTCAGGCAGCGACGTGTGGCAAGTGAAGACTGGGGCTACTTGTGGAGATTTGACAAGCATCAGCAGCTTGGGAATGAAACATTAATGAATCCCATGGACTAATATCAGTCTGGTCTCATGGCTCCTGCTTCTACTCCTGATTATTTGCTGACTCCTGGTTATAAATCTGAAAACAGGCAATGAATTAGTTCCACTTCAATCTATATAAGTGAATGAAACTTGGAGGAACGGTTGTAGAATCTGTTACTGGTTTGCTGAATCTCTTTCATATATGAAAAAATTTCATTGAATCTGAGCATACTATCACTTCTACAAAAGGAAGATGGTCTGAGAATCTTTTTTTTTCTATGAACATTCACACATTATAACCAGGATGCTGTAGAAGACATAACTTAAAAGTGCCTTTAAAATGTCCGGAGATGTTTTTGAAAAGCTGTATTTACAACAATTCTAATAAGCACCAAAAATACACGGAAAGAGCTAATGCAAAGAATCATAGATATTCCAAGAAAGTAACTTTGTGGCGAAGTTCTCAACAGTGGACAGCTAGCTTAAAATAGGACCATCCTGAACTTGAAGTGAATACAATTTGCTGCAATTATTGTTGATCTGAAAGCAAAAAGCGTAAAAAGCTACAAAAGCACATGACGTTTGAATGTCTCCCTCTCTATACATCTGATATTAGGTATTTACAACCTTTCTGTTTCTTGTATGTGAGTTTTAATTCTTTTCTCATGTCTCGATAATATTGCTTCTGCTACCCAACCATCCCTATATCCCACCCAGATATCTTTTTGCTTTTTTGTGTTTTCCCTACCTCCTATCACTTGTCTGTTCTTTTTCCAAATGCTTTCTAATCTACAGTATTCTCCTATCGTGAGAATACTGAACATATGATTTGAAATGTCATCTTACGTTTCTCCACGGATTTATCTGATTTGTTGGGGTGGCATGGTGTCTCAGCCCTACTGCCTCACAGTGCCAGGGACCCGGGTTCAATTCCAGCCTCGGACGACTGTCTATGTGGAGTTTGCACATTCTTCCTGTTTCTGCATGTGTTTCCTACGGGTGCTTTGGTTTCTTTCCACAGTCCAAAGATTTGCAGGTTAGGTGAATTGGCCATGCTAAATTGCCCATAGTATTCAGGGATGTGTAGCTTAGGTGCCTTAGTCAGGGGAAACGTAGAGTAATAGAATGGATCTAGGTGGATTACTCTTCAGAGGGTCAGTGTGGACTTGTTGGGCTGAAGGACGTGTTCCCATACTCTAGGTATTCTATGTAATTGCACCATTTGCTGCTAAACTTAACAACATCCCATCTTAAGCCATCTTTTAAAGCTAGGAAATGTGAGAGGGGTTTTCAGAGCCCATTCTCATACTCTGATGGAAAGCCTAAGAAGTCAGTATAATTTTCACAACCAAAGAGTAACCTTAATCTGAGCAAGTGATTCATATTTGCTCAGTGTGAATTCTTAGTTTATGCCTGTGTAATGTACTGACACCAAATAAAGGAATACTTACAACAAAATATATCACACAGATTGATTGAAGTACTGAAAGCATTTACTGTAATAATCAAAAATGGTACTGTGACAGAAAGTGAAAGATTTGAGCCATTTCCTGATTGCACAAATCCCATCTTCTGACTGGCAATACTTTTCTCATAGTATGGTCCAAACATGGACTGGCGTCAGAGCTCCCAAAGATAGCACAAGGTCTATTCCAAAGGCTTAACCAATGTTTGGACTTAAATCAATATAAAAATCAAAACAGATGATAAAGTTTACACAAAAATATCTTATTTCTAACAGTGTTAAGTTCAGAAGAGCACTTTATCTACTTGAGAAATGATTCAAATGCATTAGAATGCTCACAGAATGCTGGTTCAATTTACTGATCACTTGTCATTTAAGGACAGAGTCCTTAACATGGCAATCAATGTATTAGTGACATATTTAACTTACTACAAAGCAACTAACAATGATATTAGAAGTTGAGACTTCTGAAGTTACCTGTCATTAGGTTGCTGACTCCACAACAGGTCTTTCTCAAGGTTTACAACTCCTCTGACATGTTGTGAACCAGGTCTTCTAATAAGATGCCTCAGATCTATGAAAACAGCAGGAGATCTAAAATTCCCTTTTCCTGCAAAGGATAAGCAGGATGGGATTGCTGCATGTGGACTTGCCTGTCACACCTTTATCCTAAGGCCATAAAAATCACACACTCTGGGAATGAAGATAGGGATCCTGTATTCAGATTACAGCCACCAACTTTAAATCCCTCACCTTTGTTCCAACCCAGAGGAAGGCACAAAAATCTAGACCAAAAGATCTGAGAGAAAGAAGTCATTCAAATGCGAGGTTAATAGAATCATAGAAAGTTTATAGGACAGTAGAAGGCCATTTGGCCCATTAACTCTGTGCTTGTTATCCACAAAGTTCAGCTAGTCCTATTACCTGCCCTTTGCTCATAGCATATTAAATAGAGTTAAAGTTGGCAGGAATTAAGAAAGATTTTCACCTGGAATTTCTTTGGCAGAACACCCAGAAATGAGGCACAAGGGCTAACTGTACACCTTCTCTTGGTTTCTGACAATCCTCTGCTGAAATTACATTGGGTGATCATGCAAACATTGCTTTAAAAACATCTTACAATTCCATCTTGTAGCTGTCAAGTTTCTGAGAATAGACTGAAGGTTAACGCCACTAAAGTGGAACATTTCAAAAGATATCCAAACTGTTATGATGATAAGGAGAAATTCTAAAGGTTTTCTTAAGCATCCTAAATGAAGACAAGACACCAATCTTATCACCGCAACTCAGAAAGTTGAGGTTATTTGAACTTTTGGAATCATTGCCAAATTAACTTGACTTTAATACATCTGATAGACTTGTAGTTCAGGGCTACTAATTGTCAGCCATGCATGGAGCGAAGTTTAAATAACATTATTGTAAATGGACCAACCTTGAACATTTGTAATAAATGTACCCTAAATGATGCTAATTTACTCTGATACACTTCCTGCACCTTCTTCTACTTGTTATATCTTCTCCTGCAATACTGTGTGTACTCTTATTATTCAATATTAAAATGCCGTTAATTGTATTAACATAAATAAATTATTAATGAAATGTCAGTTCAGGATTTCATGGTATGATGTCCCTTGATGATTTTGTCAAGATGAGGTTAAATCATTTATTCGGTAGCTTGCTTATATCCTAATAAGGAGTCGGTAATGTAACTGTTAATATATTTTAGCCATGAGATGGAAAATAATCTTAGTGAGCTAAATTTAGGAAACCATTACTTCCCTAAATATGACAGTAAATTTCCAGATGGTTCTTTGATGGGAAGTTAAAGTGGAAGAGGTTAAGGATTTATCTCATATTCTTGATTAATATTCCTTACAAAGTTTATTGATTTACTGATCCCTGTGTTCTTATACTATCTTTAATCATTCTAAAATTATATTTTAGACTGTCATTAACCAGATGCATTCAGATAAAGGAGTCCAGCAGTAGACGAATAGAAACAAGCATTTGGCTGTTTCGGACACAAGATGTAGTTACTTAGTTCATATCGCCACACTGGTAAAGTTTGCAAAGTCAAAGGTATTGTAATCTGCTACATGGATCAGACATCCACAGAATAACTTTGCTGCTGAACAAACATAATTTGCAGTTTTCTGAAATACCTCTATCATGTGGAGATAGTCAAGCTCTTTACAATGATGCGTACCCAAATAGACAACTTCTCACTTCCGTTATATTTACTCCCACGTTTGTAGCCATAATAATTCTGGGTTAAACTTAACATTTAGCCTATGAGGACGAAGGACCTGGTTACAGTCAAATGCAGATCATTATGTGAAATCAAGGGTCAAAATAAGGTTCGAAAAATTATCTTTCAGCATTTCAGCAAAAATGATTAATATCCCTTGCAAAGTTTATTGATTTACTGATCTAAGTTTTCTTATACTATCTTTAATCATTTTAAAATTATATATTTAGACTGCCTTCAAACAGGTTTATTCACATAAAATAGCTCTGCAGTAGCAATTTCAATATAGGGGTATTTATTCTTCATTCTTTTTTATTGCCTCTTTCTCTGTTATGTTGTGATATATGAAGATTTGATATCTATTTGGTACATGAAAATTCAGTGCCATTCTTCCCTAGTCCAATGACTAATCCTCTATCTATAACAGGTACATTTCATTCATTTTTAGCATTGCTTGCTTTTGATAAGGTGCAACCATTCTTTGTTGAATACGTAATTAATATATTGAATTGTTCAATGCTATCTTTCCGCCAAGTTCTGAGTGAAGAATATAGTTTGATTGGGAGATGTGAGTTCCAGTGTACTGGAAATATTAAAGTTTAAACTAATAACCTGATGAGATATGTGATGCTTACAATAACAGTCAGAGGGAATCCATGCCAACAAAGAATAATTTCTGTATCGAGTGTTATTCTGTCAAAATAAGATGAAATAGTTCCAGTGTAAAATTTGGTTATTTTTAAAAACAGTATTATTACATTAAGCAGTTCAGTAGATATGTAGGTTAATAATGAAAAATGTAATGAATTCTAAAATATATTTGATGCAGGCTGTAGAATATTCATTCCTTTATGACCATGAACTGCTGATGATCTAGTTAACAATACTGTCAAGCTTCCCGTGGTCTTTTCAAACACAAGACTTGTCCACGCTGCCCTCTGGCCAAGTTCTGTGGGACTGAAGCACAAGCACAAGCCATCAAACCTGCTGACAGCTTGTCACCAGTGAGGCTCCATTAATTTACACAATTTTTTGACTGTTTGGCATCTGCCACGATAGGTTTCTTCTGAACAGGTCTGTTTGCATTTAACACTTGGGTTAATTTTCATCATAGTTTAAATTTAGCCATCAGTTATTTCAGGAGCTGTCAACCAACATATGGATGGCTGTTCAAAAAAAAATCTTTTGGAATTCATAATAAAGAGAAATCTGTTGAATGTGAAACAAAAACTGCTGCAATATACTGCAAACCCCTGTTGGTGAGACCCAGGTCAAGAGAGAATAGTGGAGTGGATTAGTTGCTGTATTCACCAGAGTGACGGCTGAGCACCTCAGGAGCTTCTTGATATATCAAAAAATGATGGAAAGACACAGTTCAATTTGTCCCACTTTCATAAAGGATAATTAACCTGTCATTCTTGCTGCTTTAACAGCTTCATTAAATGGGAACATAAAATGGGCACAGCAAGCTCTGTGTCGCTCCAAAATGGAACAGTTTGGTCATGTTACTTTTTTTCTAAATTAACTGTTAAAGACTGACTTAAGACTTGAACAACAAATTCTGCTGTTTTAAAGGAGTAATTTTTAGTTGTGCAATCAAAATGCATCAACTGATTTAAATCACATCACAACATTGTGAACATTTTTTGGTTCCCATCTGCTGTTCACTGGAAAGGCAAAACACTGATGTGCAGGCTTCGAGTGCTATAATTTTAATGACCATTTTTCTGATGCTAAAGCGATGTTTGACAGTGGTGAGAATAAGAAGCTTACACTTTGACTTGATTCCTCTTCAATTTTCTTTATTATATAAGCCTTTGCCACAATATTACCATTTACTAAGTAGAGTGGAATGGATGTTCATGGGGAGGGGAATGCAATGAGCAGCTATAGACTTCTCTATGATTTCAATGTCAGAGCTGTCTGTGACCAGCTAAGAGAATAAAGCTTGCTGTCAGATAAGATGACTTGTATAATAAAAAAGAAGAAAATGCCAATGCCAGCAATCTAAAATGAAAACAGAAAATATTGTAATTAATAGATGTTCAACATGAGTTTGTATTTAGACGGTGTCTTTACTGTAAAAATAGCTGCAAGACCTTTCACAGAGACACAATGGAAAAGAAGAATGTTCACTCAAAGAATATTAGGTGTGGAATCTTATGGGGACTTAAGCAATATAAGCTCTGGTGACAGTTCTGGCAGAAGGCCTTTTTTGCTATTGGAAGCACTTTGCTGGCTGTTTTATTCATTTCTTGCTAGGCAGTGGCGAATTGCCAGTTAAAGGGCAATATAGCTTGTTAAAAACCTTATTAATCAAACACACCAAACAAACTAGACATTGAGAATTCTCAGCTGAAAATGTGTTGCTGGAAAGGCGCAGCAGGTCAGGCAGCATCCAAGCAGCAGGAAAATCGACGTTTCGGGCATGAGCCCTTCTTCAGGAATTGAATCTGATTCCTGAAGAAGGGCTCATGCCCGAAACGTCGATTCTCCTGCTCCTTGGATGCTGCCTGACCTGCTGCGCTTTTCCAGCAACACATTTTCAGTTCTGATCTCCAGCATCTGCAGTCCTCACTTTCTCCTTTGAGAATTCTCACCATGGGACACAGAGCAGATATCTGATGACTTCAGATCACTGTTGGCTGTGAGGAGCCTCCGTGTAGCTCAGCAGTAAACAGCAGCTCTGGGCATAATCTATGGGCAAAGCAGCATGTACATCTCATTCACAGACATTGGCATCCAATGTTTGCCAATGTTTCATGACCATCATAAGACTTCTCCAATCCATGTGTAAGCCACTCAAGAAGAATAAACTTGCAATGTAGGGTGCTCTGGAGCAAAAAAACTGGAGCAAGGACACTTTATGCGCACAGACTTGCACCCTCATTCATGAATTGAATCAGGCTGTATTTCAAGGCTACTTGTTTGCTTTCTTATCACTCACTTAGCATCTACCTCCATGTTTGCAGTATTCAAGTCTTGTCTTGTCTTGCTTTGCTTTGACTTGCTTGTTGGCGTATTAGTGACTCCGAGACCCAAGAGCTACCAGCACTGCTGTGTTGACAGGCTCTTTTGTGCAGGCATACAGACAAGTTGCGTGTCATTAAGAGCTTGTTGAGGTGGAGGGGCTCATATTTATGAATGATACATCGAGACTTCAATCTACCAGCGACAGCATGTGCCAGCTACTTGTGTAGCAAACACACTGCACTGTATTCAACCAAATGGTCATGTCAGAAACTGGTGAGGGTTAGTCTTCACTCCAATTACGGGGGACTGCTTTCTATCAGAAGGTCTCAACACGATCAGTCACAGGCACAGTCTGCACATAGTCCTCCTCATTCACAGTGGACACCAGTCAGTGGTGTAGGGCCAGCACAAGCAGTTGGAGGAATTATATGTCATTGATCAAGAGTCTAGTCAGTCCCACATGATATTGAAGGTGGTCAGAGTTGTGGAGCCTTGGGGCCCATCCACTGAACTGTGTGGTGAGGAATGGTGAGTGGTGACAGAGAAAAGATAAGATTTGCGTAGAAGTGGGGCAAGTACATTGAGGTGGGGGAAAGCTCAAGGTGGCTTGAAGGTAAGCAGAACCTCATTGGAAGGCACAGTAGGCTTGGGAGGGGTATTATTGACATTGGCCACTACCTTGGCCTCCATAAGGAATGCGATGGGGAACAGAGTGGACATTCTTAATGTGTAATGTCAGAGTTCTTGCGACAGGAAGGACAGTGAAAGGTGAAGTTTGATGTGTTGGGTCTCCACATTAGAGAGTGGTGAGTGGAAATGGGCTGTCGGGGTTGTGCAAGATCAAAGGGAACATGAAGGTTTCAGGGAAATACCTGATGACAAGGCAGAGCCCAATACTGATGGTGTCTACCCTGAGCTATGTTCCTTGCCATCATTTGCCATTCTCTTAATGTGAAATGCAACTGGAAAATGACTGGAATGAAGACCAGGACGGAGGGGGAAGGTAAGTGCCATTTTGATGGTGAATTTGATGAGATCCACAGATGTAGGTTTGCTCACTGAACTGGAAATTTCATTTCCAGATGTTTTGTCACCCTACTAGGTAACATCTTCAGTGGGCATCAGGCGAGACACTGCTGATAATTCCTATGTATATGTTTGGGTTTCTTTGGGTTGGTGATGTCATTTCCTGTGGTGATGTCACTTCCTGTGGTGAAGTCACTTGCTGTTCTTTTTCTCAGGGGGGCCTAGATGGGGTCTAACTCGATGTGTTTGTTGATAGAGTTCCAGTTGGAGTGCTATGCTTCTAGGAATTCTCGCGTGCATCTGTGTTTGGCTTGTTCTAGGATGGATGTGTTGTCCTAGTTGAAGTGGTGTCCTTCCTTATCTGTATGTAAGGATACTAGTGAGAGAGGGTCAGGTCGTTTTGTGGCTAGTTGGTGGTCATGTATCCTGGTGGCTAGTTTTCTGCCTGTTGTCCAATGTCGTGTTTGTTACTGTCCTTGCACGGTATTTTGTAAATTATATTAGTTTTGCTTGTTGTCTGTATAGGGTCATTCAAGTTCATTAGCTGCTGTTTTAGTATGTTTGTGGGTTTGTAGGCTACCATGATGCCAATGGGTCTGAGTAGTCTGGCAGTCATTTCCGAGATGTCTTTGATGTAGGGGAGAGTGGCTAGGGTTTCTGGACATGTTTGTCTGATTGTTTGGGTTTGTTGCTAAGAAATTGGCAGACTGGGTTCATTGGGTACCCATTCTTTTTGAATATACAGTATAGGTGGTTTTCCTCTGCTCTGTTTAGTTCCTCTGTACTGTAGTGTGTGTTGGCTCGTTGAAATAATGTTCTGATGCAGCTTTGTTTGTGGAAGTTGGGATGATTGCTTCTGTAGTTCAATATTTGGTCTGTACGTGTTGTTTTCCTGTAGACGCTGGTTTGAAGTTCCCCATTCGCTGTATGCTCTACTTGACATCTAGGAATGGCAGTTGTTTGTTATTTTCCTCCTCTTTAGTGAATTTTATGCCAGTAAGGGTATTATTGATGGTCTTGAAGGTTTCCTCTAATTTGTTTCGTTTAGTGATGACAAAGGTACCATCCATGTAGTGGACCCAAAGTTTGGGTTGGATGGTTGGCAGAGCTGTTTGTTCACGACTATGCATTACTGCCTCTGCTAAGAACCCTGATATCGGAGATCCCATGGGTGTTCTGTTGGTTTGTCTGTAGGTTTTGTTATTGAAGGTGAAGTGTATGGTAAGACATAGGTCCACTAGCTTGATGATATTATCCTTGTTGATGATGTTAGTGGTGTTTGGTGTATGTGTCTTTGGGTCTTCTAATAGTGTAGTCAGTGTTTCCTTGGCCAGGTTAATGTTGATTGATGTAAACAGGGCTGTTACATCAGAGGATACCATTTATTTCATCCTCTTCAATCTTAGTGTCTTTGATGATCTTCAGGAATTCTTGGGTGGAGTGGATGGAGTGGCGTGAGTCTTCTACCATGTGTTTTAGTCTTTGGTGTAGTCACAGTACAGCGAATATTGAACTACAGAAGCAATCATCCTAACATCCATAAACAAAGCTGCAACGAGCCAACACACACTTCAGCACAGAGGAACTACACAGAGCAGACCATGTATTCAAATGAAATGAACCTTACAGCTCAGCAAACAAACCTACATCCAGAACCTCAACCTGAGTTACAAATCTTCTCAAAACTCGCTATGATGAGATCCATGTTTGTTGGATGCTATAACATTAAAGAGAGAAATATGCATTTGCAAACTCCAGCTATATTTCAGTTGTAATCAGTTCTTTGCGTATTTGTATGCAGAGTGAGTGTACCTTGGCATGAAACACTGGTCAAAGATACATTGCACAATGTCAGTGGTGCTTGGAAATCTCACATTGTAATCTCAGTGTTCGAGAAGTTAGCAGTGATGACTTCAAGTAGGTAAATACTAGGGGAAAATGTCCCATCACTTAAGAACGTTGCAAGGTATTGTGGGATGAGAGGAATATTGATGCATCATCTATTATTTAAGTATGATGATGGACTGCTAAATTCAATTATAAGTTTATGGTTGCAATGGGTCTGGGATGGAGCAAGTATTCCCTTTTTGGATTAAAGTGTTGTTCACTCAACTGCTGTGGCCTATTCTCCAAGTTGGTGCACATGCTGTGCCCAGAACAGTGGGAGGGCAGACAACAGGGTTCTTAAAGATCTCTGCAGCTTGGATTGATTTGAAGATGAGCCCACCCAGGTTAACATGGACAGACTGTACTGAATCATTGCTGCATGCTGTGCTCTGCACAACTGGAGCAGGTAACAAAGCAAAATGATAGATGCTGAGGAGCTGAAGGAATGGGAGCAGTCATGTGAAGGGTATGGGGAGGAAGAAATTCTCCTTGTCCATGACAGAGCTCAGCTGCTTCAAGTGCTGCAAGCCAGACAGGAGCTGACTAACATTCGGTTCCAGTAGGTGAGAGCTGGGTCTGGCAGACAGTCACGGAATTCCAAAGAGTCATTAGTCAGCATGCCAGCATTTGACATAGTGGGGGTGAACTGCAACTTCTATTGGGTTTTTTTGGGGGGGGTTACCTCTGCTCAGTGTAAATAAAATCTCATGTTTGGAATTGTTCGATTGTTTGTCTCTATACGTTGGCTCCCCCATTGGATGATGACAGATTACGGTATCCAGTGGACATTGGAGATAGAGTAGCAGTGACTTAGAGAGGGTGTTTGCATGGAATTAGGATTAGGAAAGATAAACTGTGTGGTGTGGAGGTTAAGAGGTGACTAGGATGAGAGTTGTTCATGCGAGGGAATGCACCAGCCATGCTGGCTGTGTGCTGTGAGTAGCAAGGCTTTGTGGTTGCTGTGTGTCATTATGTTGTCATTGAGAAGCAATACCAGATTGCCAGGGTTTGTTCAGGTGCAGCAACAGCAGCCTCTTAAAGATGGTGTGAGACAACGGATGGCAATGTTTTGGTGGATATCCTGTGATGAATGAATTGTTCCAGGAAAGGCATGTATTACGTTGGGCTCGAATCAGATGAGAGAAATGTAATTGGTGCAGGGTAGGCAGTTTGTTAAGATACAATGAGAAGTATTGCTAGACCTTGTATTGCTAAACCTTCCAAAAAGCTTGACACATCTGACACTTAGCCCAAATGATGTAAGATTCAGCCTATGAATCCTGACGAAATATTGATTAATCAGATACGATATAGGGATAGTCTTAAAAGAAAAAAAAGTGGACAAGATGTTTAAGGAGGGAAATTCAGAGCCGGGAACATGGACAACTATCTGTGGTGGAAGTCACAAGTTAAGATAAACAGAAAACCAAAGAGGAAAGGAGCTGACCTCCAGAAAATTGTAAGGAGGGTGAGGGGTGATTGGGGTGGAGAGGTGAGGCTGTAAATCATTTAACAATACTCATGCAGTAACGCTTCAAAGCCCATAAACAGCAGGTTCAACATTTAACAATAAACTTCAAATAAGATATAAATGTGAGGTGATGCACTTGGTTAGTCGAGGCATAGTTTAAGAGTAGGAAGGTGATGCTGGTACTGTATAAAATGTTGGTTGGGCCACAGTTGTGTGCCGTTCTGGAATCCAGATTATAGGAGGCATGTGATTGCATTAGAGAAGGTGTAGAGGAGATTTACCAGGATGTTGCCTATGCTGTAGAGTTTTAGTTATTAAGAGAGATTGGATAGATTGATGTTTTGAATCCAGTGACATTTGTTCTAAAGAAGGGTCACTGGACTTGAAATGTTAACTCTGCTTTCTCTCTACAGATGCCTACAAGACCTACCTGCTGAGTTTCTCCTGCAATTTTTGATTTTGTTTCAGATTTCCAGCATCCACAGTTCTTTGTAATATTTTGGATGGATTGGGGTTGTTTTCCGTGGAGCAAGGTGACTAAGGGGGGAACGTGATTGAGATGTATAAAGTTATGATGGGCAAAGACAGGGTAGACAGGAAGGAACCTTTCCCCTTGATGGAGAGATCAATGCCTAGAGGCTTAGATTTAAGGTAAGGAGTAGAAGGTTTAGAGAGGATGTCAGCAAATCTTCTTTATTCAGTCAGAGGGTGGTAGGAATCCAGAACCTACTACGCTGTAAGGATAGTAGGGCAGAAACCTTTATAACTTTTAAGAAGTATTCAGATGTATACTTACAGACAAGGCTATGGGCCAAATGCTGGAAAACAGGATTAGAATAGCTAGGAGTTGTTTTGGACCACACAGACTCGATGTGACAAAAGGATTTTTATTGTGTCTGCTGTAAACCTCTATGAAGTTGTAAGATCCCTCAATTTGTCTTCAGATATAAGCAGCTCAAGTTAGATTGATTTAGGTGTTGGAATGTTCAGTAGGGACATTGAATACCTTCTAACTTCAGACTGCTCCAGGGACACTTCCCTTCCACCCCAACACACGCACATACACATACAAGGCAGTTTGGGGTCTTAAACATAAGTGCAGAATTATATAATTAAGTTGGGATAGGAATGATAAGGGAACAAAGTCTGGAGCAAAATAAATATTCTGTCCTCCTTCAGAAAGACTTCTTCAGATAGCAATTGAGTTGAAGTTCCCTTTTTAAGGGAATATGGAATGCACACTCACCATAATACTGGGCAGTCTGTAGCAGATGATTCTAAATGAAGGCAAGAAGTCCCTAAAAATCTAATCTAGCTTTTTATGTGAGGGTTGTATATTGAAAATTCTTAGAAGCTCTTGTGTAATCACTAAAGTTACAAAATTTGGTTTTGGATTCAGTATGTGTTCACTTGGTATAGCAATCAGTCAAAACAAAGTATTCTTTCCTTTCCACTTCCAAATAACCAACATGGACTTGTTCTCATGGATTTCTTCTATTTCAGCATGGATTGAAAAGATCCATGATTGGATTATTTCTCATTTGGAGGCACACTTTCCACAAACCTTTCAGTATCGTTACCTATTTTTTAGTTATCAAAGATCCCTCTTCCTGCTGCTTTCATCCAGACCATCCCTGTGTGCTCTTAATGAAGTTCCTCTAATAATCTCTGTTGAAGCCATGACAGGATAATGATTCTCAACTGGCGCAGAAGACAATCTTGATCTACACACAGTTCATTTCTATGCGGGAAATACTTTCACAGTAGCTCATTCTCACACTCTATCAGCCAATCATAACATAGTTGAATGCTTTATCGATTACTACACGCTCATCAGTTTTTTCACTAATTTCTCTAACAGACAATCACTTGTGATTTTGTTGAAAAGTAAACACAGGTAATTCAATGGTTATAAATGAATTAATCTTTATAGGAAATCTTGAGAGAACATGTGTATGATCTGCTGACATACGATATTTAATATTGAACTAATGGTTAATTTTATCAATTGTTTCTGCTTGCTGAAAGATCACTTGTTGTCTTAGCACTTTCTCAAAATTGGATTTACTGTTACTGATTCTTACAGCTTACAATTCAGCTCAGTTTAACAAGATATGTTTAAATGATTTCTTTCCCATCAGGAAGAAGTTTTTCCTTTACTACTTCTATAAGTATTACAATGGATCATCATATTCCATTTTAATAGTAACTTTGCCTACCACTGAAATACTGTATTGGAATAACCAATCTTATATTCTCTTTCCAAGATAACGGACATAGTTCTCGATGCATCGAACCTGAATATAAGCTATGAATATCTAATTTTCATTTCTACTTTAAATGTTGGAATAATATCTGCATCTGTATCATTATGAACTGTTTTATGTGTTTTTTTTTCCCTTTGCTTTCTGACCAGGTTTAACCTTTGATCTTTCCGCTGATAACTTCAGTTTCTGTTTCCACATCTAACATCTAGGATTGTCAGATTCCTGAATTAGTTTCAGACTTCCCGTAGCATAGACCTGGTACATGATTGTAACCAGGAGCTTTACAATGATCTGGCTTGCTCCTGTTTCCTTTCTTCACGCATTCTGTCCAGATGTAACTGACTTTCCCACAGGATGCACCACTTTGACTGGAAACATGAGCAGTTAAATGAATGATTGGTGGCTGCCTGACAATTGTAGCATCTAAATTTCTCAGTCTGAGACTGTGAACCTTGCTGCTGTGTTTTGGATATTGCTGAAATCTCTAGCTTTGGCTTCAATACAGGTTTCCTTCCACGTCAGTTTATCATCTTTGCTCAAAAGTTAGGTCTGTGGTTTTTGTCCTTTATGCTTCTATGACTGTGTTTCTATGGTTGATTCCAAAGTTTGCTCCATACTGATGAGTGACCTTTTTTTGTTTCATTCATAATCCAAGCAGTTTCACTTGGCAACTGCTTCGTTTCATTGATTCTAACTTTCAGCACAATCTCATCCTTAGCTGTGCCATATCTCATTATGTGCAGAATCTCATTAATCTCAGAATTCTTCAGTTGTGCTGGCTTCTCATTGGTTTCTCGACACGTCAACCACACTTGACCCCATCATAATGAGCTAAAATATTTATTTTATCTTTGTCTCCCAATTTATCCACTTTCAGCCAAATATGTAATCTTTCAAATTGCTTAGACTTCCTCAAAATCAGCTTTAAAAGTTCAAAAAATGTGTTGCAATGTCCTTCAGTCCTTAATTTATCCAATTAAATCTGACCAAAATATCTGTCCAAGTCTCATTGCCATATTTTAGTTTTGTTTTGCACAGATAATATTTTTTTCATTTGGTTTAACTGCATGCAGCCATTCTTCAACTGATTACATTTATACCTCCCTAACAAAGAGGGCAGTAGGTGGGGTTAATGCTTCATTGTGCTCTAATCAGTGCTAAAATTATTCTTCTCTATTATTTCCAATTGTAATTCTAGATTTTCAAAGAGTTTCAGTCATAAACACAGGAAAGAAGAGACAATTGATTCAAATTGCCCTGGATTCTGAAAAATGATGACTCTCATCCTTGTCTTCTGGCAGACATTTGAATAATTTCATGAAGTCTGCTTCTGTGTCATTACAGTAAGGATAAAAAGCAACTGAGCAGCACTCACTGCTCATAATTTCATTAATGGGGCAGTTCTACATAGGAAAAGACCCTTTACAACTCTGTCTTATCTGAGAAATCAAATTAACTAACTTCCCTATTAAAAATGGACTTTCCCTAATCTCTGTTCACACAGAGAGAAGGTTTGCCCTCAAACATAATTGGTCCTAGTTAGTGTTCTTTTTACATTTGGAGTTTTACTATTTACTATTAGTGTATGTATAAACAAAACAGACAAAAATATTTAAAAATAAAAATGGGTTTGGACTGACCTATATAATCCTTTGAAATCATTGTTTTACTTTAACATCTGCCTGGATTTCTTCTATGAACCCACTCTATAAATAACAACAACCAGTAAATCAACCCCAATTCCCTAAATAGCTTTTACAAGAGAGTTCAGTACAATTAACCAAAGCTGTATTCCAGAGGCTCAGGTTATAACCTATGCATTGTGCTGTGTAGTTCTAAATCAGTTGCAATTACAATATTACTGCTATTCTGTCCCTAGGCTATCACTAAGCTTTCTACAATTCCAATCCAGGAGAGAACAGCTTCTGGCTATTTTTAACACTTCAGCTGATACACAATCCTTTGATATTGCTCACTTTCTATCTCTTACACACATAACAGTCAGATATGCCCAGGTTGATGATGGCCAACTGAGGTCAGACACACTTACTCAGCTGAAATGCCTGAGGCATTGACAGGATGTGGAGGTGCCCATCCAAGTTATGCCATGATTTCTGCCATGTCTCAGTCAGATGAGAGCATCATTTTGTCTACGGGAAGATTGGTGACTGGTCATGGATAGGCTAATCCAACAGACCACTCAGTTTGAATTTGCAGACCGTCACTATAGCAGTCAGTTCACTACAGTAATAGGTGCAGGAGATGGACTATGCCTCCGGACATCCCTCTGTAGCAATTGTAACAAAGTAAGCCAGCTGAACCATATAAAATAGGAGTTCCCTGATTTGGTCCAATCAGGGAGCCCTGGCTGACATAAAAGGATGAATATCAGGGATATTGATCTTTATGCCTGACTCAGTGAGACTCTGTCAAAGGCTATGCATTAATCAATAAAGTGTGATTGATGATGGGATGCTGGCCTTTCAAGAGTTATTTCACCCTCATGGGACACCTCCTCCACATAGAGACAGCATGATGGCAACAACATGTACCAAGGCCAGAAGAGCTGCAGCCAGCCATCCTAGGGCTCCTCTTGCAGTGCTCTGAGGATTGGTAGGAGCTCCTGCCAGTCTGCCAGAAAACCAAGCCTCTCCAGTGGAAGTAGCCATTGAGGAGTCTCTCATGACCCCATCAGGCGCCCAAGCCTCAGACACTGGATATAGTCATCACAAGTTGCAAGATGTGGAGATCAGGAGCTTGCCTACACCTCAACTGTAAATGCTGGGTAGCTACAGCAAAAGACAGCACTTTAAGAAGAGCACTGTGTTGCACTATGATGTATTTTTATGTTAACATGTCTACGTGATTGACTTTAGTTATGCTCCTATTAATGTGTCATTTACTCCTTGGTGCTAAATAACTGGTTGATTAAACTTTTGCGTTCCCACACAAGGATGGGACAGATGTCTTCTGATCAATAGCTCTCTCTGGTGAATGGGATGGTCCATATGCAAGACTCTGTTCTGTACTATCACATCATTCCAAAGAGACAAGACATTTAAAGCAGCTGATGCAACTTGGAGAAAAGATGCTGAACTGTGAGAAAAATTGAAGTGGGTGAATATTAATATTTCTTGCCCTCTCTCATATATATTTCTATCCTTTTTTCCCTGCTGAAGGCAGATGATTTTACAATCCTGCCTGCTGAACCTTAAGTTCTCCAATATCATAACCCATTGAGGATCGTGTCTTCTCCATGGCTTCTATGTACAAGGTCTGTTGTGCCATACACAATGTTGTTCCATGCCCCCCTTTCTGGCCCATACTGTAGAGCTCCCTCACAAAGGTCCATTCAATAGAAGTGCATTTTGGGCAGCCCCTATTGTTTGCTTGATTATGGCCTTTGTGGAGCTATGATTGACATTGTACCTTTCCTCTGCCTCACCAAAAAGATTCCTGATTGGCATCATGCACCAAGTTCTGAAGGGGTATTCCCTGACACTGCGGAGGAGGCAGGAGCAGATGGGGCAACTGAAGCACCATTGTCTGGACGTTGGGGTCAGACTGGTAGAAAGTAGTTCCTGGAATGGACACAATTTGAATGTTGACTGAAAAGAAGCCATTTCTATTGCTGACTGCCGCTGACTACTCAGATGGGATTTTTATAGTGACACATGTGTGAAGTCGATGATACTTTGCACACATTGAAACCCAGCTGGGCCAGTGAAAGCTAAAAGCCTCCCTGCCTGGCTGTCAAAGTCAGTGTCGTAGCGTATAAAGTCAACAGCCCTATTGACAGTGTGATTCCTTTCATATTTTTGGCAGATCCATTAGCATGAAAGTTGATCATTGTGGTCACTTTGAATGCTGCTAACATAGGGCAACCACCCAATTCATTGGATCCAGCTTACCCTGCATTATGGCTCATCGTTTGGTAACTGAGGAGGCAGAGTTTTCTCCAGCTCTGCTGCTCAACATCTGCTGATAGTTCATCCAGATGCTACACACTCCAGGTTACATCATGACCTTCCATATGCCCTTCCTCTGTTGACAACCTATCTGGCCCTATGTGCTGTGGCTGGTATCTCCTACTGAAGTTGCAGCTTCTGCAATAATGTATCTGCACCAGAGAAGTGTCTCTCTGTATGCTTCACTTTCAGCATTCTTATGTGCTGCAGGATTTGGTAGGTGATCCCAAACATTTGTTAAATATTTTGCTTTGTTGTCTGATAGCCTTGGATATGTTGATGTTGCTCTGGTCCCTCCGTTCCTCTTTTCCTATCTTCCTCTTTAACACTCCACCCTCTAGCACTTTAAAGCTGTCCTTCTTTTCTCAACATATTTTTGAATCTCCCTGTCTTCAGTTCCGGACACCCCCCCTTGTTTATCATAGCCCCCTCCGCGGCAGATCAAATGGTTATGGATGCAGTGAGGAGAGTGCCTAACATGATGGACAAGGCAACACAGTTGTGTGGGACAAGATGGATGAATCAAAAGATTTGTTCCTGACTCTTATTTAGGAACAGTTCTGACCAGGTAGTGCTGAGTTAATATTAGGTTAATAATGCAATATAAAATTGGATTCCCCCTCAATCAAAACGTTGCCATTATCCTAGACAATGCCCAATTATGATGGATAGGATCTAGTTTATTTTAATGCAGAGGATTAACCACATTTGTTTTGGTGTCTATTGTGAAGCCAAGCATAACAAAAGAATTAAATAATTAATGTCATGTTAAATTCAATCAAAGAATCCGACTCATCTCTCGGTACAGTTTATTTATTTTATTTACATTATATTGTACACTCCTTAAAACTAGAAGGAAACTGAGTCCATATGAAGCAACAACATCTACGTTTGTGCTGATAAGTGACAAGTGATATTTGGGGCACACAGTGACAGGCAATAATCATCTCCAAAAGGGAAACTCTAACCATCGCTTTTGTTCAATGGTATTACCATTGCTGAATGCCCCACAATCAACATACTGGGGGTACCATTGACCAGAAACTGAAATGAACCCTTTATTATAACTATTATGGCTACAAGAGCAGGTCAGAGATTAGGAATTCTGTGGCAAGTAACTAATCTCTTTATCCCAAAAGCCTACTCGCCACCTACAAGGCACAAGCCAAGAATGTGATGGAGTACACTCCAATTGTCTGCAAGAGTACAGCTTCACTAACGTTTAAGAAGCTCAACGCCATCCAGGACAAAGCAGGCCACTTAATTGACACCTCATCAACTACCTTCTACATTCACTCCCCAGAAGGGAATAAAGCATGGAAATCTTGTGAATCACACATACTGGTATGACTCATCATTTATGCCTCAGAATGGATTTTGAGTATGACTAGTACTTTCATTTCCAAGTTTTGCTATCTTTTTTTCTGACTTTCTTTCAAGGCATTCACTATTCAGACAAAGTGGAAGCAGTGTGTACCATCATTCATTGTAGCAACTCTTCAAAACTCCTTCAACAACATCTTCCAAACTTGTGACCCCTAGAACCTAGAAAGCCAAAAACAACGTGGGAACATTATCACCTACAAGTTCTTCTCCAACCCATATATCGTCCTGACTTTGAACAATATTGTCATTTCTTCACAGGCACATGTGGTCATAGTACTGGGAACTCCCTTCCTAATAGCATTGTGATTACACTTACATCCCATCGACTGCACTAATTCAGGAAGGTAGTTCATTATTACCTTCTCCAGAGAAATTAAGGATGGACTATAAATATTGGCCTAGCCAGTGACGCCCATATCTCATGGACAAATAATAAAAACTAAGCTTTCAATTGTATTTTACAATGTTCTTCAACTACTCAATGTTATTAATTTACTATATTGTAGATGGTAAATCTTCATTATGTGAGCAACCAACTAGATCATTTTGTTTTGTGTTCTTATGGTACATTTGATATAAAAGAGAATACTTGATGCCATGCAGCAACACTGCTACCTCAAGGAACAGCGCAGGAGCCACATTTAAACTCACTTTGTAAGTGAAAAAGAAGTTTGGTTCTTAAAGAGTTAAAAGAATCTTCAGGTACATCAAGCTAAAATGAATAAGCAATAATCAAAGGGTAAAACAAGCAACACATGCCTCAAGCAGGGAACAGATGTTTCTCAATTAAATTGTCAGATATATGTAGGTTGCACCAAATGTAAGATCCTTGACAAAAGACAATCAATGCACAACTTATGTTCTGTTACATACAGAATGTAGAGTCTTCATTTAGCTCCCATCCCCCAATCCAATTTGACATTAACTTCTCATTTCCCCATGAAGGCTTCTTACCACACAGCTTCATTAGTCTGAACTGATAACTTAGAAATTAATGTTGGTGTAAAGCACTACGCCAACGGCATTCGAGATATGTGGGGGTTGGGGGTGGGGGGGAGGGGGTGCCTGCTGATATGTTCGGTTTCGGTGCTGTGCTTACTTACCACTTATTTCCTGACATGAATAAAATTGCTGGGAGGCAACAATGGACTGTGAGGGTGAATACACTCAAATCACCAAGAACATTAATTTAGATGCCAGATCGGAAATATTAGAGGACTCGCCCGACATTGTTGCAGTCTTGCATCGCTGATATGACGGAAAGGCACTAGCAGAAATACATCTTTGGGAAAGTTAATAGTTGAGTTCCCATTCGTTTACACCAATAAAAAAAGCTTGCATATATAATCCATCTTTCACAACCACTTGAGGTCTCAAAGCATTTTCTATCTGATGGAGTACTTTTCAAGTGTCGTCACTAATGTGGTACACGAAACGTGACTTCTAATTTGGGTTCAGCAATACGACACAGTATAGTGACAATTTATTTATGTTTATAATAGCAGTGGAAAGCTCAACTTTAAGTATGGCTATCTGAAATAATTCCCCTACTGGTCTTCAAAATAGTGCCATAGGAACTTTTGCATCAATCCAAGTAGGGAAATGGAGGCTCAGGTTGACATTACATTCAAAAGCTGGCAACTGTGCCAGTGCCCTCACAGTACTGCACTGGACTGCCATCCTTGATTTTTGTGCTCAAGTCGTGGAGAAATATTTAAACCCTGGACCTTTTGGCTTCAGAGGAAAGAGTGATATCAACTGAGCCACAGCCGACAGTTACATCGGTGTAACCTGGCAAAATCACTCGAAGCAGTTTAAAAGATAATGGATTCCTAAAGGCAATTGAGTTAAGGCCTTTTCCACCCTGTTTTGTGCTTTTCATGATCTTTAATTTTGGATCAGCATGCAATTCACCTGGATCAGGCTTCATCCACAAAACTGACTATGTCCCTAGGCCAATATTATGGCCTTCTGCCAAGTGCACTGTTTGCAGCCAGTAGCAGACCTATTTAAAAAGCTTTTTCATATCAGAAGATATTCAGTTCACCAAGAAAGTGGACTAGTATAACAGAAGAGGCAATTAAATGAGTTTAAAGTTATTTTCATTGATTTTACTCACAACCAGAGGACACAAAACTTATTGAAATTGCTTGTTTTAGATGAAAATAACCATTTTCAACTATGTTAATAAAATTGAATCTGGTCACCATTCATAAATACATCAAGGAATACTTCGTAGTGGAAGGAGAACAAAGAAATGATTATGTTCTATTAAACTGTTCAATTGCACTAGTCCATTGCAGATTTTGCATTTGTAATTAGATTAGATTACATTACAGTGTGGAAACAGGCCCTTCGGCCCAACAAGTCCACACCGACCCGCCGAAGCGTAACCCACCCATACCCCTACATTTACCCCTTACCTAACACTACGGGCAATTTAGCATGGCCAATTCACCTGACCTGCACATCTTTGGACTGTGGGAGGAAACCGGAGCACCCGGAGGAAACCCACGCAGACACGGGGAGAACGTGCAAACTCCACATGTAATGATGCTATTAATCTTTTTGGTAACTTAAACAATAATCTATCTAGCACAATTTTAATTGTATCTTGGATACAATTTCCCAGCTGTGCCAAAACAGGAGACTCTATCCCAGAGTATCTATATTAGTTACCATGTTTTGTTTTTATTGGTGAATTGAATGCCTCTGTGGGCCACTTTGGAGGCGGGATTGAGAGAGACCTACATTTCTGTAGTCTGAAGTTACATTTGGGCCAGACCGGGAAAGGGTGGCAGATGTTTTTTCCCTGAAGACAACACCATCAAGCACATGCCTGATGATGAGTTAGTGACTGAAAGAAACATGGGATACCTAGCTCGACTTGACCATTAGAATTAGATGGCCATTTAGCAAACAGTGAGGGGGGGTTTTTGTGGCATGACGGTAATGTCCATACTTCTTGGCTCAGAGGCCTATGTTCAAGTCCCACTCCTCCCCAGAGGAGTTCAATGACACCTCTGAATAGGTTGATTGAAAATACCTAAAGTGAACAGTGCAGGAAACAGCTGTATTTCAGTGAACCTGTTATGTCTCACCAGCAGTTTACAGTAGAACTTGTGATATATCACCACTGCATCAAAGTGTGTGATCAGAGGGTATAAAGCTCTCAGTATCCAACTGAAGTTGTGTCAAGCTGATGTAAAATAGCTTGTTATTAGCCCATACACTGAAGTGCCTGCAATTGTAATATATGTAGATATCAGGAGCTGTAATAAACATCTGACTCCTCTATCAGAAGTATGTAGCTCAAATTCAGTTCATGCTTTAAGGAGCTAACATAAATATTGCTGCATCAGGTACAAATATCTTGCTGGGGGCAAAAGCCCACATCAAGGTGGCAGATCATCTTCCAAAGTATCTGAGTTTCAAAAAGATGAACGGGACTGTACTGCATATTTGGTGTTGGCGTGGGACACACAGGTGTCATATGTGAGAGAGGAAAGATTTAAGAGAGCTGAGGGCAACCTTTTCAAACAGAGGATGGTGTATATATGGAACAAGCAGCCAGAAGAAGTTGTAGAGGTGAGTATATTTACAACATTTAAAAGACATTTGGACAGGTACATAGATAAGTAAGGTTCAGAAAGATATGGGTCAAATGCAGACAAATGGGACTAGTTCAGTTTAGGAAACTGATTGGCATGACAAGTTGTGTCAAAAGGTCTGTTTCTGTGCTGTATGACTCTGACTCTACCACCATTAAAGAAGCGCATATTTAATCGTTTGCTAATATTAGACTGAATAGTAAAAGGTCAGCAAGAATTGCCTCTAATATCTTGTACATTGGATACTATCAAGACTTGCTGCTTCATGAGATAGCATCTTTCCTATGCTAGACAAGGATACCTGTCAATGACAGTAGAGGAGCAACAAAGAAGTTTGAAGTTTAGCAGAAAGGCTTCGGTTGATTGATTGCCATCAATTTAAGAAGACTTTTGCACAATGTGCAAAATTGTGGCACTTCCAGTGGCAACCAGTTTTTATTAATTAACTCCTTCCAAGTTAACACTTGAATTGCTGCAGACTACTGTTTGTAGCTATGCTGGCTATCCACATTCTGAAGAGTCATTTACTGTACCTGTGTTGTCACTTTGTTTCTATATGACCTAATATTCATTTTTGAAAATATCAATGTGAATATTAAACTTTCACCAACCAAAGAGAACTTACTCGTATAAATAAATAGCACTGTTTCCTTTAGATGGTACCCCAGAGATTGAAAATAGCACAATTATTTGCACACCTGCATATTGATTCTTCTTGGACTGATTAGCCCACAACTAATGTTTGAATAGCACATGAACAACAATTTCTGAGCTGAAGGGTGAGATTCCGTGGGCGGCACGGTGGCACAGCGGTTAGCACTGCTGCCTCACAGCGCCAGAGACCGGGTTCAATTCCTGCCTCAGGCGACTGACTGTGTGGAGTTTGCACGTTCTCCCCGTGTCTGCGTGGGTTTCCTCCAGGTGCTCCGGTTTCCTCCCACGGTCCAAAGATGTGCAGGGTCAGGTGATTTGGCCATACTAAATTGCCCGTAGTGTTAGGTAAGGGGTAAATGTAGGGGTATGGGTGGGTTTCACTTCGGCGGGTCGGTGTGGACTTGTTGGGCCGAAGGGCCTGTTTCCACACTGTAATCTAATCTAATTATTGCACATTTCTTTAAGACACTGTACTGCTTGGGTAGTGATGCTTGATATGACTCAGGCCTAATTGTGCTATTTTTAATCTGTGTGTGCACAGTAAAGGGTTAACTATGCCTTTAATGAAAGAATGGCTACTGAGCATATATGTAAGAGCTATATCATAGTAATGTCACATCACAGGGAACTGAGCCTAAGTTTGTAGTATTCCAGAAAATGAATTCCTTTTATATAATCCCTTGTACATTGTTACGTTAAATAAAGCTTGTGAACGTTGACTCCGCTGAGTGTGGAGCTGCTCTTACTACACTGAGGCAGACAGCAACCAGATCTATAGAACTGGACTCAAGTATCAAGGAATGTATGAATTAAAGCCAGGACAGTACAGTGCTGTGGGTGATGAATGAAGCCAGCCCAGTGATCCAACTCTGAAGCAGAGGAGGAGCCTGAAGAGAAATTCAGCAATGAAAGGAAACTGTCAGTGCTGGACTTCAAAGTCCACTTAGGTACTGGCTGATGGAAAGGGAACAGCTGCTCAACAGTAAAAATTCCTCAATTTCTTTAAGATTAATACAGAGGACTGTAATTCCCCGATTCGGAAGACCTGCAGATGAATCCTGGTATGCAGGTATTATAGTTGATGGCAAAAAAAAGAATTTTAAATTGAATACAGGTACAGATGTATACTTTTATTCAGCCACTCCTCATTGGTTGAGGCTCATAATACTTAAATTGTGATTTATGTTCATGGCTCACAATCCCAAAGTACTGTGGATATTTTCAACTTATAATTCCAAACTGTGTTTTATAAGAGGGATAATACTGCCAAAAATAGCTTCAGATGTAAATCAAGTTTCTGCTGGGGAGAGAGAGACACCCATGGAATGTCACATTCTAAGATGCAAAGGAAACTTCAAGTGGAAGAGGGAAAAGACAAAACAGACTGGTCTGTGATCTCTAGTGATTGCAAAGATAATGAGGTAATGCTGTTCAACAGCAAGCTATCTCTTGTGGATTATGTCCTGAACTGCAGACACATTTTTCTATGTTTACCTTTGGTAAATACACAAGGACAAAGGTTAAAAAGCTAACTCAACTCTACTGAAATATGCACGCGGGCTGAGTGTTCTTGTGTGTGCTGGTGGACTAAGTTACCTGTGCGTACTCATCTGGGTTCAAGCAATAGAACACTATGAGAGTCACAGTGGAAGAACTATTCCTTAGTCAGTCCTGTATTTCAGGTAAGAAAACTCACTTGCATCCTCTCTCTCTCTCTCTCTCTTTCTAGTAGTCAGCTAGTTAATAAGCCAGCAAAAAGAAAACAGGACAACTAAAAGATTTCCCCCAACTGCTGGAATTCGATAATGGTTTAAAGGAACAGATAAACAGAATCTCAACCAAACAGCAAAGTTAAGAATCTTGAAATCAGCTCTCAATGTTAACACTACCAATTACTTCCACTTAATGGCTCAGCTCTGAGAGTAACATGTTTCACAGCACCATTCAGATTCAGTAGTTTATCTAAGATGCCAGAAAGCAATAGCTCAACATTCAGTTTGGTCCCATGAAAAGAAAGGTTCTCTTAATTCATTTTAATTTAAAAACTGAAATGGAGGACATTCAAAAACAGAATGAGGGTGTTGCAGGTTTTCAGGAGGGTTTTTGATATGTTCTATAAAGTACAAGCTTCTTTCAAAGCCTAAAGGTAATTGCAGATGAGAAAGCCCATTTGGTCTGCAGGAAATATAAGCTTCCAACTATATCACTAATATTCCAAGGTCTTTGTTCTATTATTGCACAAATCCCAGAAAGGTGCTATAACTTTAAGACAGTTAGATGATATTTACAACATTTGAAAAGGAATAAAGGAAAAAAAGAAGTCAAAAAGAAACATTAGAGTGCAATACTGATCATTTTACAAATGATTTCAAATGTCTGAAAAGCAAATGTTTGAAAAAAGATTGACAATCCAGTGACATTCTATCAGAAATTCAGTTGTTCAAGGAAAGATTGAAACTTTACTTCATAGATTAACAGATTGTTGGTAATGAAAGACATGCAGTCAAACTTCTTATCAATTTTAGAATCAAGAATTGAGAAGAATAAAATCTTCCAGTATTCCTAGTGATGACTGTAAAGGTTTTGTCATAATTTTCCCAAATTTTAGAAGATCAGCTATGGTTCAAGTCAATATCAGGATACACAGGTTTGACTGCGTGACCTGAAGGCAATATCATGCCATATTGTCTTCAGTCACTAAAATAATTAATAAAGATGTAGACAGACATGGATCCAAATGCATGGAATGTGATTTCACCAAAGATTTATGGAGCTGGTCATTGCCACTACATATTTCATTAACTTAAACAAGTTCAAAGCATCAGAGTTTGAGCTTTTCCTATGAATACAAGGGTTTTTTGGAAGGATACTACAATGTTGCATCCATCCTAGGTCATACAACACTGTCAATAAACAATGGTCAGATGACACATTAATGTTGTAGATTATCAACCACCCATCATTCAGGATGTAGACTCTAATACTGAAAGAATCATACCAGACAAGAAACATATATCCAGAAACATTATGCATATCCCACAACGGCAGATAGCAATTGCAGAGTGATGATACACAGGCAAGTTGTGATAATTGAACAATGACTGGATCTGGTCATATTGTACTTCCAGTAAAGAGTTATCTTAATGTATCCTTGCACATATCTATTAAAACAGGTTTCCCATTATTTGCAGTGAGAAAGGAGAGATGTTGTATTCTTGTCCTGGTATCAGAAATGCGCTCCACTTTTAAGATAGTTGAATAACACCACATAGTCACAGGTGAGGTGCTGAAAGACTGGAGATTGGCTAACATGGTGCCACAATTTAAGAAAGGTGGTAAGGAAAAGCCAGGGAACTATAGACCACTGAGCCTGACATCAGTGGTGGGCAAGTTGTTGGAGGGAATCTTGAGGGACAGAATTCACATATATTTGGAAATGCAAAAACTGATTAGGGACAGTCAACATGGCTTTGTGCGTGGGAAATCATGCCTCATGAACTTGATTGAGTTTTTTGAAGAAGTAACAAAGAGAATTGATGAGGGCAGAGCAGTACATGTGATCCAGATGGACTTCAGTAAGGCGCTCGACAAGGCTCCTCATGGGAGATTGGTTAGCAAGATTAGATTTTGTGGAATACAGGGAGAACTAGCCATTTGAATACAAAATGGCTGAAAGGTAGAAGACAGAGGGAGGTGGTGGAAGGTTGTTTTTCAGACTGGAGGCCTGTGACCAGTGGAGTGCTACAAGGATTGGAGCTGGGTCCACTGCTTTTTGTCATTTATAGAAATGGTTTGGATGTGAACATAGGAGGTATAGTTAGTAAGTTTGCAGATGACTCCAAAATTGGAGGTGTAGTAGACAGCAAAGAAGATTACCTCAGAGCACAATGGGATCTTGATCAGATGAGCCATTCAGCTGAGGAGCGGCAGATGGAGTTTAATTTAGGTAAATGCGAGATGCAGCATTTTGGGAAAGCAAATCTTAGCAGGAGTTGTACACTTAATAGTAAAGTCCTGGAGAGTGTTCCTGAACAAAGAGACCTTGGAATGCAGGTTCATAGTTCCTTGAAAGTAGAGTCGCAGGTAGATAGGATAGTGAAGAAGGCATTTGGTATGCTTTCCTTTATTGGTCAGAGCATTGAGTATAGGAGTTGGGAGGTCATGTTGCGGCTGTACAGGACATTGGTTAGACCATTTTTGGAATATTGGGTTCAATTCTGGACACCTTTCTATTGGAAGGATGTTGTGAAACTTGAAAGGGTTCAGAAAAGATTTACAAGGATGTTGCCAAGGTCGGAGGATTTGAGCATTAGGGAGAGGCTGAGTATGCTGGGGCTGTTTTCCCTGGATCGTCAGAGGCTGAGGGGTGACTTTATAGAGGTTTATAAAATTAGGAGGGGCATTGATAGGATAAATAGACTAGGTCTTTTCACTAGGATGGGGGAGTCCAGAACTCGAGGGCATAGGTCTAAGGTGAGAGGAGAAAGATATAAAAGGGACCTAAGGAGCAACTTTTTCACACAGAGGGTGGTGCTTGTATGGAATGAGCTGCCAGAGAAAGCAGTGGAGACTGGTACAATTGCAACATTTAAAAGGCATCTGGATAGGTATATGAATAGGAAAGGTTTAGACGGATTTGGGCTGGGTGCTGGCAAATGGGACTAGATTAGTGGGCGGCACGGTGGCACAGTGGTTAGCACTGCTGCCTCACAGCGCCAGAGACCCGGGTTCAATTCCCGACTCAGGCGACTAACTGTGTGGAGTTTGCACATTCTCCCCGTGTCTGCGTGGGTTTCCTCCGGGTGCTCCGGTTTCCTCCCACAGTCCAAAGATGTGCAGGGCCAGGTGAATTGGCCATACTAAATTGCCCGTAGTGTTAGGTAAGGGGTAAATGTAGGGGTATGGGTGGGTTACGCTTCGGCGGGTCGGTGTGGACTTGTTGGGCCGAAGGGCCTGTTTCCACACTGTAAAGTAATCTAATCTAATCTAATTATGTTAGGATATCTGGTCAGCACGGGCGAGTTGGACCGGAGGGTTTGTTTCCATGCTGTACATCTCAATGACTCTATGACTTTAACATGTGCTGCTCCAGTATAGAAGGTCTTCATATTACTTTTAATTATTCATTCAGTAGTTAAGCAGTTGGTCAAACACTTCCTGAAGAAGGGCTCATGCCCAAAACATCGATTCTCCTGCTCCTTGGATGCTGCCTGACCTTTTTCCAGCAACACATTTTCAGCTCTGATCTCCAGCATCTGCAGTCCTCACTTTCTCCCAGTTGGTCAAACAGTCAGTTATTAAATAAGCAAGCGTTGAGTTAGTCAAGTGAGAGTATGTCCGCTGTCAAACCAAAAATGTTCTCAGTAAACACATACATAATGCACAATACCCTTGTCAGTGATGCCATTCTGTGCTGTTTGCCCATTGTGTTTGGGCCTAATTGGATTTTGCTGTTTTTTTTAATTGGTAAAATGTTGTCAAAGTGTTTATATGCAGAATTCTATGTATTTGCAATATGAAACTTTTGAGGGTATCAGAAGAGGTTGCCATATTGTTATAGTAACATAAGTAACATTAGTACCCAGAATATATGCTTAGTCTGAGATGTCATATCATCGTATGTAGTTAGTTGTTAATAAACTTCCCGATAATGGCCTCAACAAGAGCCCTAGAGTTTGGGTCATCTATTACATGAAATAATACAGATCACAACCAATCAGACAACTAACCACATCACAACAATTTTCATATTGACTGCTCTTCCAGGCATTGTTCACTCTTCATGTAAAAGAGAATTTGCTGTTGTTAGTCTCCAATATTTTAAATCAATATTCCCTTGTCTGGCTATTGCTTACCATCTTTAAATATTATTCTGGATTTTTCAATTCCTTTCAAGTTATACTGTATGCTGCTCTTCATTTGCCTGTCAGATCTCACATTGCCAGACTGAAAGCTTCAAGTCTCTCCAGTCTTTCCTCATTATTTGGACCTCCCACACTGGGGATTAACCATGTGACTCATTTCCTCCAGCCTTTGAATTTCTCTTGCATTACTGACTTTTTAGTGTCTTTCTGATTAAATAAAAGTTAAAAGCCACATTGTCATTTTAGATCTTGGTACAACTCAATTTGATTTAAAGTTTGCCTTTGTTGGTTTTGTAAATTGTTTGAAAAAAAATGTTCTTATTAAAGTACTTTTCGAGATCCATCATATCTATGTGTCTGCATCTGAAGTGCACTAAAGATGAAATTTTGCTGACTACATATTCAATTATATAACATTAAAAGCAGTGTTTTGCCAGGATTTTAAAACATGCACTTTCTCCCTTTCTCCCTTTCTCTATCTGTTCAATTTGCGCTATCAGGATGAATACAAATGGGACTTACTCATTCTATTTCTTCAGTGAAAACATGGAAATATCAGAAAGAAGCATAAGTTGGCAGTCAGCCATTGTTTGACTGGATGAGTTTTATTAGGCCAGTCTCAGCTTACTCTCGATACATTTGGCCAATCTGGATTGAATTGGGCTAAGCAATGCCCCTGGACTGTTCATTCTCTTTCCTGCCCTGTGCCACTTAAATCTAGAATGAACTCCGTGCTAGTGAAGAGGTGAAATTAAATCAATACACTTTAACAGTGGTTCTAAATAATACATTTTTCAAGCTTCCACTACAATCACATCATATATGATGAAACAGAATATTCCTTTGTTAAGTAGCCTATACAGTATATTGAAATGAAAACAGAGTTGACCTTCATACTCTTTCAAGTAACACTGAGAAAAGAGGCATTAGGTCTCGGCTTTCACTTTCATTATCCATTTACCACTTATATGGCTGCAGCCACTCATAGCAGCTCTTTCAGTTTATGAGCATTTGTTGAAGATCAAGATGGGGGACAGATATCTTTTTCCCTGACCGTCACCACTCAGGTTACTAAGGAGTCCCAGTGTTGATCAGGACTACAGTACATTCTATATTACTTTACCAGAGTGTTTTATTGTGGTACTGTTAATTTTGTTCATTCCTTCCTTCCTTCCTCCACGTATTCTGCAAATGAAAGCAACACAGCTCCTTAATAACATGCAATAAAGAAAGAGGTGGGCATAGATTTTAAACTGGTGTCTTAGCCACAATCACTGCTAAGCATACACCATATATTTGAAGAGCAGCACTATAGTTAAAAACATGGGAATAAAGTTCACAACACTGGTACTGTAGCACAGTCGTTGTAGTACAGAAACCTGAAATAATGATATGGATAAATGGTCACAAATCCTGCCACTACATCTGGGGAATTTAATCTCAGTTACTGAAATGCACCTGCAACAAGTAGTGAGTATCTGTAATAGTCATGGTGAAATCACTGAAATATTGTAAAATTCTATCTGCTTCATTAATGTGCTTTGGAAAGGAAATCTATATGAAAATAAAGGCCCACAGAGTGAAATTTCCAAAACATGCCAGAGGTGTATGGTTTGATGGCAAGTTCTCATTTTGTTATTTAAAAAAACAAATTATTCACAGGATGACGGCATCGCTGGGTAGTTCAGCATTTATTGCTCATCACTAATTGCCTAATGGCACATTGCTAGGGGACTGGAGGCCAGACCAGGTAAGGAAAGCAATTCCTTCCCTAAAGAACATTAGTGAACCAGATGGTTTTTTTTCTGACAATTGACTCATCGTCATCTTTAGACTCATAATTCCAGATTTTTGTTTTACATTGAATTTGAATGCCACTATCTGTCATGCCGAATTCAAAACCAGACCCCCAGGACATTCCTGGATCTCTAGATTGATGGTCCAGTAACAATACCACAAGGCCATTGTTTCCCTTAGGTAGGTTCGAGGTAGGTTCTGAGGGAGATAGTTACCTATCCGCATACAGCAATTAAAGCTCTGTTAAGGCTAATGTTCTGAGGCTGACTGTAGTGTTCTCAATATGCATTTCCTCCTAATGGCAGGACTGGGATCAACAAATGAAAACTCAGCTCACAATAAAGTGGTTGACACTTAGCTATTCTTAAAAAAGAATTTGCAAGTCACTCAGCTGTTTCAACAGTTACAAGAAACCATAAAAGTAAAAGCAAGTGAGTCACTTGATATCGAACCAGGTACTGGATGCAGCAAATACATGCTCAATCCAGTTGTCCCTGAAAGGTTCCACTTTTGAATTTCTGAGGACTTGTGCCATAGACGAAAGAGTTGACTCAGAGCCTGATGTAGCAAATTGTAGTGGAGAGACAGTGGTCTAGTACTCCAGAATCTCAGGTTAATGTCCTGGCGGCATGGGTTCAAATACCACCATGCCAGATGGTAAAATGTGAATTCTATAAAAAAGCGTATATAATAGGTGATCAAGTAACCACTGTTGATTGTAGTTTAATAGAAAGTCTGGGTCATTAATGGCCTTTAGGAAATGAAATCTGACACCTTTGCTACATGTGCCTTCAAACCCACATCAATGTGGTTGACTGTTAACTGTTCCCTGCATAATTACAGAGGATAAATAAATACTGGCTAACATCACAGATTCCTGATGAGGAGTCACTGGACTTGAAATGATAACTCTACTTTTTTCCCATAGTTACGACCAAACCTGGTGAGTTTCACCTGCAATGTCTGTTTTTAACACACATTGCTCCAATGTTCTCCCTGAGAGTACCTTATTCTGCCACAGGACAGACTGACCAGCGATGCTGACCTAGTATTATACATTGCAAGGGAGTGACCCTGGCAGTCCCCAAAATCAAGCCAGGTACGTTTTTCAGCCCTGCCACATCTAATCTTGAATGGCGATAGATGATCAATCAACTAATAGAAAGAGTATTTTTCATGAACATCCATAATCTCAATGGTGACGTTAGTGCAAAAGGCAAGGCTGAAGTGTTTACAATAACTATCAGCCTAAATATGAGTGAATGATCCATCTTGGCTAACTCAGGTCAAGCTATCACACAAAACAGTCTTCATCCAATGTGGATCACTCCATATAATGTCTAGAAATGGCTGAGCTAACAATATAGCAAAATCAATAGGGGTCACCTGTTTTATGTGCTTTTTAATAGAATTCATATTTTATGATCAGGCATGGTGGTATTTGAACCTATGTACCCAGCACATTAGCCTTAGTCTTTGGACTACTTGACCACTGTCTCTCCACTACAGTTTGGTACATCAGACTCTGACGCATCCTTTCAGTTTTGTTAAAGACTTTTGCTCCAGAAATATCCACTTGAATTCTTTGAGCAAGTTAGATAAAGGAGAGCCAACAGACATAATCTATTTGGAATACCAGAAGGCTTTGATAAGGTGCTGCACAGGAGGCTGCTAAATAAGAGAAGAGCACATGGTGCTAGGGGCCAGGATCATTTTCAGGCTGGCAGCCAGTGACTAGTGGATTTCCTCAGGGGTCCATGTTGAGACCACTACTATTCAATTACACAACAATCAGTGAACTAACACTGCACGATATTAATATTAGGTAACTTTTAAGACTTCAGTCAGTTAAATGAGTGGTAGCTCTGTGAGAGTGAATTAGCAGGGAGCAGATAGTGGCATTCACCCTTGTGGGCACAGAAGAACGCTGACCTTCTTCCTGCATTGCTGAGTATGAAGTCTCACACTGGACATAGCATTGACAGTGGCTACTGTTTATGTACAGGCTGGTTTATTTGCTCGAAAAGTTCTCCTGTTGTGGTCCACAGAAAAGAAGACAGCCTTCTTCTCCACCAACACATTCAGCAGTGCTTCCAGATCCCCGTCTCTGAAGCTGGGTGTGAGATTTCCTTTCCTCTGGGCCATGACAGCTAAATGCCAGATTGTGGAGCCTGCTCTTAGCTTGCGGTGTCTGAAGTTGGGTGCTTTACATATGGTGCCTGTGCATAAGTCATTGATGGACCAGGTTGCATAATTACCGAGGTGAGGAGCAGAGGTTTGTGTGAGATAAGTCACTCTGAGTCAGGGTGGTAGGGGCACCATTATCTCATTCAGTGAAACACTTTTAATTAAAAGTTGAAAAATTCCATCCACAGAGATAGACTTTGTTGTGGAAAGTGTTAGTTATTACATGAGGGATGTTCCCAAATAAATATTCTTTTTATGGTCCTGCATATGAAATTTCTGCTCTCAAAACACTAAAAAAAAGCCCATGCGTCAGACTTCCCATTGCTCAGCATCAGACTATGTGAATCAAGTTGTGATCCTCTAATCTGATCATATAATTACAGAAATATTCCAAATTTCTTGTACATTAGGTAAACACATTCATCGTCTTTTGATTAAACTTATCAGTAAATGTCTTCTTGTTTTTTTCATGATTAAAATGTTATTTCTGTCCTGTGTAAACTCAAAATGTAACTTTTTTTCAATCTGAGTTAATCTGAAACAGAGAGACTATTTTCATCTCACAACTTTTGACAAATAAGTGATCTCAAATCAGTGTACACCTTTAAGGAGTTAAAATATTAATTTAGTTTGCTCATAGTCCTCAGTGTGTACAGGTAATCTTAGCCTCTGCTATAGACATTCAAACCTCAGAGATTCAGATTTACAAATCTTATAACACCAACTTCAATGACTGAGAAATGAGTAATTAGCAGATATAAAAGATGAATGGAGGAACATAATGGAAAAATTTACTTGCACTGTTGACATTGAGACATCTGTACCATCATAAAGTAATCATTAACAAAAGCCAGGAAAACTGAACAGCAAGCCTTTGGAGTGAAATAGTAAAATGAGGCAGAGTACATGTAAATGATGTACACTCCACATCAGGGGTGCAACCAATGGTCTTTGACCATAGATTTATTGTATAAAGTGTGGCCAACATTTCTCAGCTGATTAAAGTAGGATATAAAGATAATTTAAATGGATTACTTAGTGTACTAAATAGATGTGTTAATCTATGGAACTCAAATGCCAACCTCTGAAACACATCCCAGGCTGTTCTACCTCTCCATTGCATCTTAAGGACAACTCTGTTCCTGGAGCAGTTGTGAAAAGTTTGTATGATAAGCACAACCATCCTCTTTTTCTGAGGAACCTGCTTGCTCTGAGAGAGATGTGCTATCTGGCAGAGTGCATTTCTTTATTTTGTTCAGTTCAGGCAGTGTTATAGAGACATTTCACAATTTGTTGTTTGATGATATCATTATAAAATCATGTTATCATATGCATTGACTTTTATGAGTTTGATAAAAATGTTTATAGAGGACCCAAGAAGGCTATACTTTATTTATTGATAATTTCATGCATTATAAATCCCATCTATATGGTGACAGTTCTGCAGCCAAAACAAATCCTGAAACAAATGGTCCACACATCAGTTACCTCATTGATCAGCATGAGAATATTTGAAACAAGGTATCGCCCTCTAATCAGATCTCAGAATATGATTTAACTCAGTCAAAATACATTTTTGATTGATCACATTAATTTTTTGTTTTGCATAATAGTTAAAAAACTGGAAATTATAAGAGTGTAATATCAAATATGAATTTTATTCAGGATGTTTATTAGGATAGTCTTACACACTTTATATTCATCAACAGCAGAATGAAGGAAGGAGTCACTGATACTCCCAATTCAAATTTTTCCTCGACACAATCTCAAAAAGGTTTGGTCTCTATCTGCCAGCTTTTGGCTCTTTACCTTGATGATATAGTAGTGTTGAACAATTCACCTGGGGTCCTTGAATGGATTATCCAAAATCTTCAATAATATGCTAACCAGTGAAATACTATGGGGAGTATCACTAAGTGTGGTTTTATGGTTTCCATGATTCAAGCAGGGATTCTGAACTAATACATAGAATGGAATCTGAAATGATATACTAATTATTTTTCGATTAGTTTTCAGATAATCTTGCAAAGAGAGGTTCAAACAAGCAGCGCAGTTTGAGCTTCAGATCCAGTCAGAAACAGATTTTCTATTATAGAGTAATGCTGTGTACTGGAAGGCTGCTTCATGTGAACTGTTTATGCTCCAGCTGCATCATTAAAAATTCCCCAAGCTTTGGCTTTGTTGACTTCCATTGAATCTTTTTGGATGGAACCAGTCCTGTTGTGCCCTGTAGACAGTAACCATAATTCCTCCAACCTAGTAGACATGGAGTAAAGTGCCCAACAAAGCCAGCAGCAGATGTGTGGCCCCTCCAGACTGGAGACAGTGCATTGAGGATCCGGGTCTTCAACAATGCAGGACAGGTATGTGGAACAACAATTTACAGTATTGTCCTGTGTAGAATATCCCAGGAAAACACACCTTACACCTCCAGATTTTGTTCTCTGATTGGATATTGCATAGTCCCATTTGAACAGTCATCATTCTTACTAGTGATCACCTTGATACCCTCTTATTCCTGTGCCTCACAGCCAGAAAGTAGGATTGTTCTCCAGTGGCAGTCACCCCTGACAGCCACTAGCAATGCATGGCTACCTGCCTCACTGGAAAGGAGGTCTTGTTCCAGGAGGTAGCAGATGTCAGGAATGATCTGTGTAAGAGAGGCACTGCTGTCCACACATGTTGGAAGAGTTGATTCTCTGTCTGTTGACCCTGTATTGGGGTGTTGTCTCCTTCCATTTGGCCCACTGTGTCTGTCTCCTGTGTCCTGCTCATTGGCATGTGGCTGAGGAGAAGGGAGTTCTGGTTGCTGCTGGTATTGGTATTGGTGTCAGTGCATCCCTTGGCCCTCCTCAGAAGTGCAAGTTCAAACTGCATGAGTTACTCCCCTTCTCTGCTGAAGGCTGGCAGCAGGGAAGTGCTTTTGAAAGTGAAGGAAGTTCAAAACAACGATGTGGCTGTCAAGACGTTGACAGTAATCTATCGAAAACTAAAAGCACTTTCTGAAAAGGAATATGTGATCAACAGTGTCCCACCTCATCAGGAATTGAGCTCTTCAATTTCAATGATTGAAGATTTCCTAGCTTGTTGCTTCACTGAACAGGTTCTTGCTGCTCTTTACTCACATGATCTATCCTAACCAGATGCTGGCAGTACAAGAAATAGGTTCACCAGCCAAAAAAGATAGAATCTGTTGAATATTTCTTATTTCTATGTACGTTATACCCTTTTTCATAGATTTATCCCAGCAATTCTTAGTATTAGTATTTTGTCCATCCCTTCAACTTCCAAGGGGTGGTTGAAGAAAGGAAGGCACAAATGGCTGAACAAGACTTAAAATCATAGGAACAGAGAAACCAGGAGCAGGAATAGGCCATTCAGCCCTTCAAGCTTGCTCCGCCATTCAATACGAGCATAGATTAGATTCCCTTCAGTGTGGAAACTTTGTCCCAACCAGTCCACACCAACCCTCCGAAGAGTAACCCAGTCAGACCCATTTCCCTTCTAATCACCTAACACTAGGGGCAATTTAGCACGGTCAATTCACCTGACCTGCACATCTTTGGACAGTGGGAGGAAACCAGAATACTCAGAGGAAACTCACGCAGTCACAGAGAGAATGTGCAAACTCCACATAGACAGTCGCCCAAGACTGGAACTGAACCTGGGACCCTGGTGCTGTGAGGCAGCAGTGCAAACCACTGAGCCACTGTGCCAACCCACTGACCATCAACTCAGAAAGCTGTTCAACCTTTCTCCCAGTTCCCTTTTATACCTTTAGTCCTAAGAACTGTATCTAACTCCTTCTTACAAACAAATGCCTTCTTCAGTTTTTGGCTTAAAAACAAGGTCACCCTCCTGAAATTGTACTTGAAGAAACTTTGCTTTCAAGGCTTGATAAGGTAAGGACTGGCACTGTTTACATTTCAGAAAACTTTGGGTAAAGTTCCTTGTTCTTGTCAAAGGTTCAAATTTTGTGAACCTTGCAAAAACTGGCTTGACGTGGAAGAATGCTACTACAACTGCCCAGCAACAACCCCAGAAGAGAAAAAGATTAGATAATAAGTGACAACATTATCTGATGTCTTGAAGCGGATGTGAGCATTGGTATGAATGATATCCTTCATATGATAAACATCAAAATCTAGAGAGGGTAGGGGTGATCAATTATCAGGGAGGAGTCAACCCATTAACCACTGAAGTTGTAAAGAGATCTTGATCTCTAGATCAACCACTCAAAGACCGAGTTGAGAATGTGGTGCAAGAAAAGCACAGCAGATCAGGCAGCATCCGAGGAGCAGAAAAATCAATGTTTCAGGCATAAGCCCTTCAGGAATGACTCTTGTATGCAAGATGACCATTTGTTGGTCTTATAGGCATGCTTGTAGTGACTAGCCATACTCAATAAACAATTCTTGATTAGCTACATGCTTTTTCTGCAGCATAGTGTACCAAAAGTAACGCTAATTCCTACATGGTATAGCCCAGGACGAAGATGGTCTACAAATTCTCAGTTAAATTGTTTCACTTAATTACTTTTTGAAATATATCAACCTGGGGGGATCCAACAAAATAGGTGACAAGTGTTCATTATTGCATTTCTCAGGAAATAGGCATTTCCAGCCTCATTTCTCAGGGCAGTACCCTGATCAATTAAAGTCAACAAATTTGGTTTAAATTTTTAAAAAAAATCAAAGTCCATTTGCCAAGTAATCAGTATTCTCCTTGCATACAATATAAATATTGATTTTCTCTTGAAATTTGCATTCTTGTGAGCTAGTCTTATGAGTGAAAGATGAAAAGCATAGATAAAACATGACTTTTATCGCAATATTCAAATTGGACAGGGCTGGAAAATGACTGTAGGCATTACACTGTGTAATGAACCCACACCTTTTGCTTTCAAAGCAGCAAGCAAACTTTGTGCTCACCCACTGATCTGCATCACAGCTGTGTGTAATGGGCCTGAGTGAACTGGTCCACTGAATGGTGTACACCTCAGTAGAGGGACCAGGTTTATGCAATACTAATAAATCCTAAATTTCAAGGGAAAAATGCATTCCAGTTGGAATAGGTGCTGGTTCTGATTGCAATAGAGAATGTGAGAAAAAAGAACACTGAATCGTAATACAATAGGATTGAAAGCATACTCCAGAATTTGCTGGCAGTTCCTGTACATTAGACTTTTACAAGAGGAGTGCTATTCTCTATTCATGGAGGCAAGAGATTCTCCGGAGGAGCTTTATGAAAGAAGTGCAGTTCGACATCTCCCAATGCTAGGATCTATTCTCAAGACCTGGATGCACTGTTGCAAGAACTTGAATGATGTTACATAAATAGTCAAGGTCAGGGAATTCTACTTCAAATGTGATCTTGTTATGAAGAAGAGTCATACTAGACCTGAAATGTTAAATCTGTTTCTTTCTCTGTAAATGCTACCAGAACTGTGAGTTCCACCAACATTTTCTGGTTCGATTTCAGGTCTTCAGCGCCTGCAATTTATTGTTTTTATCTCGGGGGATATTGGTAACTTAGCTCCCCACACAGCTTGAATTAAAATAAATTTTCAGCTATTTTTAAGTTCATCAGTCGCTGAAAACAGTAAATAAAACAGAAGTGATAAATTGCAAATGCGATCAAACCAGCTAAACATGAATATATGTCTTCATATGGTCTCTCATTTTGAAAATCACTGTCATGACTACAGATCATAATCCTGAATCACTTGTGGACAGATCAAACATAAATGACAATGTGCTTTTTGGGACAAAATGTATAAGTGAAGGTTGACTACAGATCTAAATTCAGTCACTGTGGAGAGAGAGACTCTAGAATATCGTACTTGATGAGTTTTCAAAGAGCTTCCTTTCAAGTGCACACAGGGACATTAATTAAAAGTAGTTTCCACTGTTGATTTTGAGTATTTGTGGCCTGGTTTCATAGTGTATGAATGAATGTGCTGTGAAGGGCACCGCTTCAAAAACAGCTATCAAAACAGCCCGACCCACAAGTAAGGAAAATTAAAATATTCTCTCTATCACTCTCCGTGTTGCTAGTTAGCCATGGCCATGAGGAACAAGAGAGAACTATCTCGCAGACTAGTCAAGCGATAGCCTGATATAGTCATATTCAGAGAATCATACCTAACAGAGAATGACACCAACATCACCATCCCTGTCCCACCAGCAGGACAGACCCAGCAGAGGCAGCAGAACCATGGTAGACAATTGGGAGTGAGTTGTCCTCAGAGTCCACAACATTGACTCCAGACTCTGTGAAGTCTCATGGCTTCAGGTTAAACAGGGCAAGGAATCCCCATGCTAATTACCACTTATTTCCTCCCTCAGCTGGTGAATCAGTACTCCTACACTTAGAGGAAACACTAAGGATTGCAAGGGCAGAAAATGTACTATGCATGAGGAATTTCAATGTCCACCACAAAGACTGGCTTGGCAGCAGTACTACTGATCGAGCTGGTCATGTCGGAAAGGACATGGCTACAAGACAGGGTTTGCAGCAGGTGGTGAGGGAACCAGTAAGAAGGAAAAACATACGTGACTTCATCCTTACCAATGTGCCAGCTGCAGGTGCATCTGTCCATGACAGTATTGGTAAAACATACTACTGCACAGTCCTCCCGGAGACGAAGTCCCACCTTCACATTGTGAATAACCTCCATCATGTTGTGTGGCATCATCACCGGCTAAATGGGACAGACTTCAAACAGACCTAGCAACTCAAAACTGGGCATTGGTGAAGTACTTTGGACCATCAAAAGCAGCAGGATTGTACTCCAGCACAATCTGTAACATTGTGACCTGGCATACCTCCTACTCAACCCTTACCACCAAACCAAAGGATCAACTGTGGTTTAATTGAGAGTGTAGGAGGGCATGCCAGGAGCAGCATCAAGCATTCCTAAAAATGAGGTGTTAACCTGGTGAAACTACCATGCAGGACTACTTACATGCCAAACAACCAGCAAGTGATAGACAGAGCTAAGTAATCGCACAATCAAAGGATCACATTCAACCTCTGCATTCCCACTACATCCAGTCATGAATTATGGTGGCCAAATAAACAGCTCAATGGATGAAGAAGCTCCAAAAATATCCCCATCCTCAATGATGGAAGAGTGTAAGATATTTCTGGAAAAGATAAATCTGAAGCATTCACAGGAACCTTCAGCCAGAAATGCCTCTTCCAGTGGACCTCAACATTACAGATGCCAGTCTTCAGCCAATTTGATTCACTCCATGTGATATCAAGAAATGGTTGGAGACACTGGATATTGCAAAGGCTATGGATGCTGACAAGATTCCGGCAATAGTAGTAAAGACTTGTGCTCCAGAACTCTATCAATCCCCCAGCCAAGCTCTCCCAGTACAGTTACAACACCGGCATCTCCCCCCGACAATGTGGAAAATTGCCCAGCATGTCCAGGACACAAAAAGCAGGACAAATCTAACCTGGCTAATTACCACCACTCAGTCTACTCTTGGTCATCAATAAAGTGATAGAAGGAGTCATCAACAGTGCGATCAAGCAGCACCTGCTCAGCAATAACCTACTCAGTGACACCCAGTTTGGTTTCGGCCAGGGCCACTCAGCTCCTGACATCATTACAGCCTTAGTTCAAACATGAATGACAGAGCTGAATTTCAGAGGTGAGGTGAAACTGATAGCCCTTGACATCAAAACTGCATTTGACCATGTGTGACCTCAAGGGGCTTTAGCAAAACTGGAATAAATGGGTCTGGGGTTGACAAGATTGCTGATAGTCTGCTGATTGGAATCATACCTGGCACATTGGAAGATGGTCACGGTTGTTGGAGGTCAGTCATCTCATTTTGACAGGAATTCCTCAAGGTATTGTCCTAGGCCTAACCATCTTTAGCTGCTTCCTCAATGACCTTCCCTCCATCCTCAGTTCAGAAGTGAGGATGTTCGCTGATGATTGCACAACATTCAACAGCATTCACAACTCCTCAGATACTGAAGTAGTCCATTTTTAAATGCAGGAGAAAGTGAGGATGCAGATGCTGGAGATCAGAGTTGAGAGTGTCGTGCTGGAAAAGCGCAGCAAGTTAGGCAGCATCCGGGAAGCAGAAGAATCGACATTTCGGGCATAAGCCCTTCTTCAGGAATGAGGCTTGTGGGTTGGGGCTGAGAGATAAATGGGAGGGGGTGGGGTGATAGGTGGATGAAGATGAGGAAGAAGGTGATAGGTCAGAGGGGTGAGTGATGGACAAGTCCGGAGAGTGGTGCTGAGTTGGAGGCTTGGGACTGGGATAATGTGGGAGGAGGGGAAATGAGGAAGCTGCTGAAATCCACATTTGTCCCGCGCGGTTGTCTGTGGCTGAACACTTCAACTCCCCCTCCCACACCGTCAAGGACATGTAGGTCCTGGGCCTCCTCCACCACCAAACCATTCCCACCCAACGCCTGGAGGAGGAACGCCTCGTATTCCGCCTTGGGATCCTGCAACCATGCAGGATAAATGTGGATTTCAGCAGATTCTTCATTTCCCTTCCCCCACATTATCCCAGTCCCAAGCCTCCAACTCAGCACCACTCTCCGGACCTGTCCATCATTCCCCCCTCTGACCTATCACCTTCTTCCTCACCTTCATCCACCTATTGCATTCTGAGCTATCTACCCCAAACCCTACCCACTCCCATTTACCTCTCAGCCCCAAACCACAAGCCTCATTCCTGATAAAGGGCTTATGCCCAAAACATCGATTCTCCTGCTCCTCGGATACTGCCTGACCAGCTGTGCTTTTCCAGCACCACACTCTTGACCATGTTCAAATGCAACAGGATCTGGACAATATCCAGGCTTGGGCTGACAAGTGGAAAATTACATTTATACCACAAATACAGATAATGACCATTTCTAATGATAGACTGTTTAACTACCGCCCCTTGACATTCAATGGTTGTACCATCATTGAATCCTTGACTATCAACATAGAGACATAGAGTCATAGAGATGTACAGCATGGAAACAGACCCTTCGGTCCAATCCGTCCATGCCCAACCCAATCTAGTCTCACCTGCCAGCACCCGGCCCATGTCCCTCCAAACCCTTCCTATTCATATACCCATCCAAATACCTCTTAAATGTTGCAATTGTACAAGCCTCCAACACATCCTCTGGCAGCTCATTCCATACACGTACCACCCTCTGCATGAAAAAGTTGCCTCTTAGGTCTCTTTTATATCTTTCCCCTCTCACCCTAAACCTATGCCTCTAGTTCTGGACTCCCTGACCCCAGGGAAAAGACTTTGTCTATTTATCCTATCCAT
>NC_057718.1:41963877-41985074 GCF_004010195.1 Chiloscyllium plagiosum | reverse complement strand
TCTGTCTTCTACCTTTGAGCCAGTTCTGTATCCAAATGGCTAGTTCTCCCTGTATTCCATGAGATCTAACCTTGCTAATCAGTCTCCCATGGGGAACCTTGTCGAACGCCTTACTGAAGTCCATATAGGTCACATCTACTGCTCTGCCCTTATCAATCTTCTTTGTCACTTCTTCTAAAAACTCAATCAAGTTTGTTAGACAGGATTTCCCATGCACAAAGCCATGTTGACTATCCCTAATCAGTCCTTGCCTTTCCAAATACATGCACATCCTGTCCCTCAGGATTCCCTCCAACAACTTGCCCACCACCAACATCAGGCTCACCGGTCTATAGTTCCCAAGCTTGTCTTTACCATCTTTCTTAAACAGTGGCACCACTTTTGCCAACCTCCAGTCTTCCGGCACCTCACCCGTGACTATAAATGGTACAAATATCTCAGCAAGAGGCCCAGCAATCACTTCTCTAGCTTCCCACATCTTTGGGGTTACCATTGACCAGAAACTCAACTGGACTCACCACATTAAGACAATGGTGAAAAGAGCATTTAAAGGTTAGGAATACAGTGGTGAGTAACTCACCTCCTGACTCTCCAAAGCCTGTCCACCATCTACTAAACTAAAATGAGGGTTGTAATGAAATTCTCCCCAGTTGCCTGAATGGGTGCAGCTCCAACAGCACTTATGAAGCTTAACACTATCCTGGACAAAACAGTCCATTTGATTGGCACCACATTCACAAGCAAACACTCCCCCCACCACCAACGCTTAGTAGCAATAACGTATCCACAAGATACAATACAGAAATTCACCAAAGTTCCTTAGATACATGGGAACACCATCACTTCCAAGTTCCTTTCCAAGTCAGTCACCATCCTGATTTGGATTACAGGTCATCCTACTTTAACAAGTGTTTTGTTAACACGAATTCACTGTTACATAATTGAGAAATTGGGAATCACCGTTTCTAAAGTGTAAACTTTTAAAACATATATTGGCTTTAATGTGATTACATCGGCGCTTTAAGCGCAATTTTTCAATAATGCACAAGAATGCAACCATCGCGTTATAGAAGAACTACCTGTATATCACTACCCTTCATTGTCAATGGGTCATAATCCTGGAATTCCCTCCTTAAGGGCATTCTTAGTCAACCTACAACATGTGGATAGCAGCAATTTGAGAAGACAGCTCACCACTACCTTCTCAAGGGCAGCTAGGGATAGGCAATAAATGCTAGCCAGCCAGCAATGCTCATGTCCCACTAATAAATAAAAAAAGAGTCCAGTCAACATATAAAGCCAAGAATCTCAAAGTTAACCATTCAATGACCAAAGTCAATGCTATCGGTGACATTCACAATGACAGCTGTAGCATTCAACTATTAGCACATCATGAACGTTTCAGGGGTTGAGCTGTATTTTGTTTAAACACTTGTATTTTTTATAGTCACCTTTTTCCTAATCTTTGGTTGTGCGTTACTTTATTAATTCTTCTCACATTTAGTAATTCATAAACTCACTCTTATTGTTAATTCAGGAACTCCTGATTCAATTTGCTCCTTTTGAAACATAAATATTTATTTGGGGCTGGGAGAAAGCTATCAGCAAGGAAAGTGATGCTTTTAAAAATAACCATATTACCACAAACCAAGGGGGTGGGTAAATGCCAAGGGGGAGCCAGTTCACCCCTCCTTACCCGGGAGCTAAATTGTTTAAGATATTCCGTCTGGAACTCTAACAATTTAGGGAATCTCACCCAGTGACTGGTTGTAATAATCACATTTATCCTACTTTCTCTGGAAGACTGATTCTTCAGATAAAAGAACACTCAACATATTGGATTGTTTATTGAAATAGAGTGCTGTGCTATTATTCCTCGTGTGTCCTTCAATTGTTTAAAATTGGTATCATGCACTTTAACTTATAATGAATGACTGCATACATTGATTCGTTGAAATCTATACTTTAGTCCAAATGTCTAATAGCAATTAGAGAACTGTCAATCCTGACAAACTAATGCTAGATAAGCACCATTGACACAAATCATTCTCTGTTCAGCACTGTTACAGTGGTGGTGTAGCAATGGGATATAACAAATTGTCAGGCTCTCGGGTGAGAAAGAGTGAATTGGCTCCCAGTTCAGAGTCATGGTCAGACCTTATCTGGTGCATTGAATTCGATTTTGGGCACAAAGATACATTGAATTTGGAGTGGACAAGCACAACAACACCCTGAATGATTCCAGGCTTAAAGGGTTACATTGTGAAGACGGCTTGTCTCAAACAGGCCTGCACTCCCTTGGGCTTAGATTGCTGAGGTGTGATCTAATCAAGGTATTTTAAATTTTAAGGCATTGTTACAATCAGATGACAAAAGGTGAATTGGCTCCCCACTTTTTAATGTCAACAGTAGACCAAAACAAATATAGAACATAAAACATAGATATTTACAGCACAGGAATGGGCCTATAGCTCACAATCTGCCAAACATGATGCCAAATCAAACTAATTCCTTCTGCTTGCCCTAGGTCCATATTCCTCCATTCCTTGTATATTCATGTGTTTATCTAAAGGTCCCGATGATATCTGCCTCCACCAACATCACTGGTAGTGTGTTCCACACTCTCTGAGTAAAATACTTGCCCCTCATATCTCCTTTGTACTTTTCCCCCTTTCATCTTAAATGCATGCCCCTTATACAGTATCCACTACTCCACCGGTCTTTGTATTGCCCGCAAACTTACTAACCCACTCATCTACATTTTCACCCAAGTCATTTATACATATCACAAACAGCAGAGGTCGAAGTACAGACCACTGCAGAACACCACTAGTCATGGATTTCCAAGCAGAAAGACACCCTTCTGAAGTGGGAGATGACACGGGGCATGCTGAAATGGGGTACACAGACACAAGATGGCCATAGAACCATAAATTGGCCACTTAGCTGGCTGCTGAGCCATTACATGGAAAAATACAGCAAAGCATACACAGGTACTGCCTGAGGCTAACAGGATACCAACACAATAGACACAGAGCATAGATGATTAGTTTAAGGCAGGTGGAGGAGTGAATACACATTAGTTACATCTATTGCCGGCCAAAGTGTCTGAGTCCAGCCACTACCTCCAATAGAAACATTAAATATCTGATACTGCTTGTATACAAGTGTTAATACTTCAGATCTGCAGTAATGGAAAATGATCTTCCTTCTCAGGAAGAACAATCACGGCCACTGAAACTGGCAATGATTTTGTTTTCTGTAAACAGACCATGCTGTACAAACAAAGACTTGATATTTGAGCTATTGTACCATCAAATGTATAAGATATCATGACATGTGCTCCGAGAGTGAGAGGGGCTCACAGCTGACACCCGTGCTGACGAACATCTCTCTCTCTCTCTCTCCCCGGAGCTCCGGTTTCTTTGCACAATAAACTCTGTCATTGAATCCTGATTCAGACTCTGAGACTGTTGATTTTCCCCACAACACTTCCATCACTACCCTCTGCCTTCTATGGGCAAACCAATTCTGAATTCACATGGCCAAGTCACCATGGACCCCATGCATCTTAATTTTCTGGATGAATCTACCATGAGGGATCATTTCAAAAGCCTTACAAAATCCATTTAGGCAACATCCACTTCTCCAACCTCATCAATCACCTTTGTCACCTCCTTGAAAAATTCAATCAAGTTGGTAAGCCATGACCTCTCCACACAAAGTCATGATGTTTGTCTTTAATTAGGCCATGCTTTTCCAAATGAGCATATCCCTATCCCTAAGAATTCTCTCCAATAGCTTTCTTACTACTGATGTGAGACTCACCAGTCTACAGTTTCCTGGATTATCCGTATTTCTCTTCTTGAACAGAGAAACAACATTAGCTACTCACTAGTCCTCTGGGATTTGTCCAGTGACAGACAAGGATACAAAGGTCTTGGTCAAGCAATCTTCTCTCTTGCCTCTCTCAATAACCTGGGGTGGATACCATCGGGCCCTGGTGACTTATCCACCTTAGTGCTCTTCAAGAGACCCAACACCACTTCTTTCTTGATGTCAAAATACTCTAGCATATATAGTATGCACCACACAAAATCTCACCATCCTCCATATTCTTCTACAGGGTGAATACCGAAGCAAAATATTCATTTAAGATCTGCCCACATTCTTTGCCTTCAAGTACAAGTTCCCTCCTTCAATTCTTTTTAGGATGCAGCTATATTACGCCAATTGAAATTTAGGGCATAAGTTTCCCATTTTTTCAGCGTGGCTTTACTCACACTATCCTCAGCTCTTCACCTCATTAAATATGCCACTGAGCTCGTTGGTGCCTTTTTTGGGGAATCTCATGGTAGGAGAGGCAGACGTGCTTACCACTGCAGGGGCTTCTACTGTTCATATTGCTACTGCCTTATGGAAAATTCAGCCGTACATGACTTCAAACACTTCATGCCAGGGATTGTCCCTCACACTGTGGTAATATTATGACACAAAGAGAAACTCACTCAATGCCTCAGAGACAGGAACTGGAAGATGCTGATGTGTTGGATGGTGAAGAGAAGGGAAGACCTGATTCCTGCAGACCGCAGTGAGGAGCCATGTGACTAGACAAAGACATAAATAGTGGCTCAGCTCAGTGTGGTGTCCTGAGTCAGCAGGGCACCCAGCAGTGCAGGAGAAAAGTCAATGCGTTTTTGTGAGGTTTGGCACCACCACCTTCTCTCTGCTCTCTCACACTCACAGGCAACCATTCACTCTAACATTACCATTGCACACACCTCCGACCAAGGGTCATGGACTACAACTTGCACAATTGTATTCATCATATCCAGTCAATGGGTCTCACCCACTCCATTCTACAAAATATGTAACCCTTTCCATCCTCTCCGCTTCCTACCTCTCAATGAGGACGTCTCATCAACTTTACTGCTCCTGCGCCAATGATAACTGCTCTTCCCACCACTTCCATCATACTTAATCCTTCCTTTGATAGCCAGGAATCATTGAACCAAGACATTGATGACTACAGTCAAAATGTTGCACTTTAATGGAGACAACACAGAGCTTAAATTCAGTGTGTTGGGATTGTGTAAGAGCCTTCTGAGATAACCACCACCCAGCTCCCTCTCCTATAAAGAAACAAACTTCTATCCTTGTCACAACATATTTCCAATTCAGTGTATGAATGTGGCAGCTGCAAAACATTGCTTTTCAGTTGTTATGGAATGTGTTTGTGAAGTGGAAAGCTCAGCTCACTTTTACGTGCTTTGGAAATAAGATAGTTCAATGGCAAAATTCTGAAGTCAACATCTAAGCCTTAAGGGGAAAATCTCAATATCGTGATGTGAAGATTATAAGACTTTAAAGAATAGGAACATGCTTTAAGGCTATTTGGCCCCTTAAGCCTACTATGCCATTCAGTAGGATCATGATCAACAGCAACCTGCCTTGCTTCTCAGCAATTCTCCATAGGAGGCGCATATCTTACTGTGCAGCAATGTGCTACATCAATCTCATATCTGCTCCATGTACCAGCAGATATGTGGCAAACATTCTGCCAGTGCAACAAGTGAGCAATCATGTACCAACTCCTGGAGTGTAGTTCTCACTGATATCTGTGGAGCACCACCAATCAGTCAAGGGATCCCAGCATAGCAATTCAAGGGCAGCCTGCTATATTGATCATGGTCAGGTGCCCAGCCTGGCAATTTCAGTCCGTAGACCCAGACCTCTTCAGTGGATTGGCTTTATAGCAGCAAGTTCAGGTGTAGGACTAATGCAGTTAGGATGATTAATAGACACTACTCAAGGTCTGGTAATGCCTTGCTCGGGGTTGTCTAGTCATGTTATTTGGGTCGGTGGACCATGGTCACTCTATCTACAGAAATTAAGTGAGGATTTGGGTGCAAGTTCAGCTGTAGCTCAGAAATGAACCTTGTTATTTTTGTCATCGGGACAATGGATGCAGGCTTTGGGCAATGGTATAGTGCAATTGTGAGAGGAGCAGAAAGATTCACAAGGGGGTGCTGGCACTGTAAAACATGCCTGGGAAGAGTGCAATGTTGGGTTGGGGAAGGGGAGAGGCAACCATAGTCAGGAACACCCTGGCTTCACAGTGGGGGTGGGGTGGGGGGGAGAGATGCAGTGTATGATCACACCAGCGATAGTCATCTCATACAGCAGGATCTTGGCTGAAATGGTAGATAACTGTAAATACATATAGACAGGCTAATAGGGTGGGCTGCTGAGAAGGGGATGTGGTTATCTGTGTGCTCACCAAAACGGTCAAACAGAAAGCCTCTCAAAGAGGACCACTTGCTGTCACCTTCCATCATGCTGGAACCTGAAAGTGTAGTATGGGAAGAAAATGCCTGTGAGCAAAGTGGGTAAGGTAAGGAACTTGTCCTGTGACACCTTCTGACATCCACATCATTGTGCACAGCAGGTGCCAAACATTTGGGATGTTGAATGAGATCATGCAAAGGTTTCACTAGGGCCTGGTGCCATTATTTCCTTAGCTTGCAGGTGGTGCATTAGGTGTTCACCAGAGACCTCCATCTCTTGTGAGTTATCTCTGGCCATGAATTGTTGCTGGATGGTATAAAAGTATGATTAGCATCTACACATAGAAACTGACACACATACAGGCACAGGAAAGTGAATATTTATGAAGAAACTGCTATTAACGAAAAGGCCTCCTTCACCCATACCAACAAAATAGGTTTTTCCTCTTTTTCTCTCTTTTATTATATCACAGCTGAGAAGAAGGGAGACTGCTCTGCTATGATGTCCTTTAGCACTGAAGGTTTGATGGGATAACCTTGGGACGCTATACGGGCCAGACATGTCAAAGGTCTTCTTGCCAGAGACCCAGGTATTCTTGTTCTCAGAGGTCCAGGAGGGTGCTTATTCTCTCATCAGGAGACTTTGCTAAACCTGCAAGATACGAGAGAGAGAGAGAGAGAGAGAGAGAAGGAAGGTGTTGTTTCCAGTGTTTGTAAGTGGTGTGCGATAGTTAGGAGTGGTAGCAGTGTAAATGGGAGAGCGGCTGTGGTATACAGACGGGTGCTTACTGACATGGTGAGCTGCAGCTCTGTTGGCAAGGATGAAGAAGGCTTTTTCATTAATAGGGGAATGAGTGAGCCAGATTGGCATGACTGGTAGTTCTGGTGCAAATGGGAGAAAATTGCTGAGATGTACTGAAGAACTGAGGAGGCAGCACAGGATGCTTGTGCAGTTAGTACTGTGGGAGGCTGAAGGGGAAGGCAGGATGAGAGATGGTGTTGTAGGCCACAATGACAGTGATGGGACACGATGTGGTGGGAGGTGTGAGTAATATTACTAATGAATAGAGTTGGAGGTTGCATAAAGAGGACTATGGTACTCAATGTGGCAGAGTGGAGAAGGTCGATGACTACCTTTCTGCATTACTGGCCATTCCTCCACACCCTGGAGGCAGCACTGACCGAGTGCTGGCTGGGGCTGGTGGCCAAGATTGTTCCTGATCCTTTAACCATTTTGCTGATTGGAATGTAACAGCTATTATCATAAAAGGGTGATATGTCTTGGCTCTGAGCTTGTGCTGAGTGGAATCCTAGTCAGTTTCCTATCGTGGGCGTTTCCAGGACTGGCTAGAGTTAGATGTCTGGCTGTAAAAATTGCTGATAGATAAGTGGGCAATCTTTAATAGGATTACTGTCAGTCAGATTTGTCCTGCTGCTGATCAAACATCTGGGCCAGAGTTCCAGATTTAACAAGGAAGAGGAATCGTGCATCATTTAATGAAATTAATTGATATGTTCATGTTTATGTTCAGAAGATTGCATTCTGAAGTAACCAGAAACTCTAACTGGTCTCTACCCAGCCAACTCTGAGAAATAATGCACTGTCGTCCCAGTAATTTGGTACAGAACGCATACTAAATTGTGCTAGTGTCATTGCGCGCTTAATGAGGAGTATGCAAAATTGCAAAACATCATAATGCGTCTTGTAACATTCTTCCATATAATTAAATATGTTATGCCTAACAAATGTCCGCAGGACTGTTTGGCTGTACATGTGGGAAGTGTCCTACCTGTAGGGGTGTATGTAGGACACCAAGATGCTGATCAGTTTAAATTTCATATTTATCACAGATGAACCAAGGGACTAAAAGTACTTGGGGGTAGAAATTCATCTTGGGCACTGGCACAAAACAGCAGTATTTGATCAATCACCTTTTATGCACTGCGACTAATTTTTCAGTTCTATTGCAGATGATGGAATTAAATATTAGCCTCTGTGTTTAATGCATGGCTGACCTAACACTAGCTACTCTACACCACTGCCCAAATAAATTATAACCTTTAGTTTTGACTTTTATTCTCTCTGAAAAGCTTCTTATTCACAATAAAAGGAACAAATCACTTTGAGTATTTTTTTAATTTGATGCACTGTTTCTCTATCTACACACTTAATATTTCTGCAAGTGCAATAAACAGATACAAAACAAAAGGAAATATCAAATTAGTTAATCTACCTTCTAATTACTCCACCAGCTTCCTCATAGACGGTGGAACATATCATATTGGGGCTGAAGAAATCCCTGATCTTAAGTTGCTGGCAAAGCTGCATATAGATCTAACTCAACTTTGTAAAATCAATCCTAAGTGCTCAGAATTGTTCTAGGCACCTGAATTACAAATCCCTCCAGCATTTTATAAAAATCTGTTCTTGCTGCTTTGAATGTGATATGCTCCTTCTGTCCCATTGCCCTAAGCCAGACTCAGCTTGTGCAAGCTTGCGGTGGTGAAACACTGATTCATTAACCCTAACACAGTGCATCAGGCCATTAACAAGATTGGGCAAGGTACACAAATCAAAATTTATTTCATCTTATTTACACAGCGGAGGAAAATTCAAATCAACATTTTAAATGAGTAGGAGGAGTTGAATTAGCCCTATCATGTATTTGAAAACAATCCAAATGATACATGCACATCGTTTATGGATTTTGTCTCAAATAGCAGCTGTAAAATTGTGTAATTTAAATACAAGATGAGTTTCCTGATAATTGTGAATTTGGGTAATGTTCCAAAATGATGCCATAAAACACAAATGATAGATTTTTTTTAAAGTGTAAAACACCAATTATTTGAAAACCAAGACATCTGAATGTGGACGGAGATTTAATTTCAGAAATCAGGTAGCTGCAGGGTCAAGCACCAAATCTGCTTAGCTAGAATTAAGAAATGATAGAGGAGCATATAATTCCTGTGTACAGCTCTAAGTAATCAAATAGTGGAAAGGGGACAGCGGAGAATGTTGCCAATGTAAAAGGAAAGGAGGAGACAGTAGCAATATTGGCCAAAAATAACAAAGAGAAGATACCATAATCAGAAAAATCGTATGGTGCAGATGGAGGCCATTCAGCCCATCATGGCTGCACTGGATCTGCAAAAGAGCATCATTGCTTAATGCCATCTCTTGCTTCTTCCCCATACCCTTGCCTTACCTATTATTTTTATCCAAATAATCACACAATGCCCTCCTGAATGCCTCAGTTTAACCTGCTACCACACTTCCAAGCAGAACTTTCTCTAACAACTCACTGAGTGAAAAAATGTTATTCTCATACCACCTTGCTTTTTCTGCACATTATGTTAAATCTATAAACTCTTGTTCTTGTTCATTCCACAAGTGGGAACAATTGCTCCCAAGGTACTCCATCCAGCACGCTCATTATTTGGAAAAACTCTCTCAGCTTTTCTCTTAGCCTTCGTTTCTCCAAGGACAACAGTCCCAATTTGTTCAATTTTTCCATGTAACTGAAGTTTCTCATTCCTGGAATCATTTCTATGCTCTCTCTAATGCAGTCACATCCTTCCAAAATGATGGCAACAACAACTATACACAGTACCCCACTGAAGTTTAACATTTATATTAGTTCAACATCACTTCCTTGCCCTTGTACTCCATACCCAAGTGTCACGTACACACCCAAGTGTCACAATTCCTGCATCCCCTTTAGAATTGTGTTCCCTGTTTTATAGTGTCTTTCAAAGTTTTTTTATCAAATTGAATTACTTCATACTTTACTGCATTGAAATTAATCTGCCACATATTCACCAACTTGTCAATGGAATTAAACATTTGGCAGTCTCAAAGATGGAAAGTCACTAGGTCTGGATGCATCCTAGTTTATTGAAGGGATGGTTGATCTGACTGTAATCTCAACTTCATATTCCTGCCTGCCCCCAATAACCTTTCATCCCTTTACTGATCAAGAATCTATCTCCCTCCGCCTTAAAAAAAAATTCAATGATTCTGCTTCCACTGACTTCAGAGCAAACGAATTCCAAAGACTCAGAACTCACTGAAAGAAAATACTCTCCTTATCACTGTCATAAAATGAAAGACTGCTCATTTTTAAATAGTGACTCCTAGTTTTAGATTCTCCCACTAGGGAAAATTTCCTTTTGAGATCCCTCTGTTAAGTCCACTTAAGGAACTTATTTATTTCAATCAAGTCACCCTTCAATCTTCTAAACTTTAATGTGTACAAGACAACTCTATTTGATGTTTGATCAACCAATTCATTTCTGGAATACAACGGTCAACTTTCTTTGATCTGCATCTACTACATTTACATCTTTGTTTAAATACCAACATCCAATACTGTACATGATACTCCAGATGTGGTCTCACCAATTCCTTGCATAATTGAAGCATAACTCTCTTACTTTTGTGTACAATTCACCTCTCAATAGACAATAATATTCTACTTGCGTCTCTAATTACTTGCTGTACCATTTGCAATTCATGTACTTGGACACTCAGATCCCCTTGCTTCACAGTGGGACAATTTCCCACTTTCCCACATTATACATCATTTGCCAGATCCTTGCCCACTCATTTAATCTAACTGTATCCTTTTGTAGCCTCCTCACATGTTCTTGGCAATTTACTTTCTACCTGCTTTTCTGTCATCAGCAAATTTAGCAATTGTACTATCAATGGTTTTCCATGAAGCTGATGAGAAGAAGATCATGAACCAGAAGAGCTGATATAAAATAAGGTAACAATGTTCCTATGGGGCTAGATGGAGTGAGAGAGATTCTCACCTTACCCAAAAAGACACTTGCACTTCCGTTGAGAGCTTTGCTCCAATTAGTTTCCCTGCTGAAATCTGCCTTCAACATAACCCCAACTACAGAGGAACCGTGATTATCTGTCATTTGATTATCCAAATTTCAGATTATTCAGACAGGATCGCAGGGTCCTGATGCTTGGCTAAACTGTGTTATCCGGCATTTGATTATCTGAACATTCAATTATCCTCACAAAATACTCCTCAGCCAAAGCGTTCAGATAATTGAGGTTCCTCTGTCCAAATTCCTTTTAGTCCCTGCCTGTGGTCTCTTACCCCACCCTGTGAATTACTGTTACTGGTCAGCAGGCAGCTGCCAGTTGCTCCTCATCTCAGGTGGATGGTTGACCAGGTTGCTGAGGTAAGTTTTGAGACTTTAAGATATATTTAGGCGCCTTATCCTAATCCAATTTCATGTTAAGTTAAAACTGGGGGCTGCTCTTCCTCCATGGTCTTTACTGTACCTACAGTCTATTAGAAACTCTGCTAACAAGCATCATCAGTTTGCACATCACTTCTAGCTGAGTGAAGTTTCAAGGAAATATGTGGCTGTAGTGCATTTCCAGAAATAAAAATACCAAACCTTTGCTCTGCATCTTCTTTTGAAAGCAATGGGAAAGACTAAGTACGAAGTGTAATGAAAGTTTGGTAAAACCACTTCCACAACTTTACATTTCAGCCACTAAAGTGAAACAACCTTACATCTTAAACATTATTGACCTCAATACGAAAAATGCAATGTTTATTAATTTAATGGAGAATTATACTCAAGGAATTTTACCTACTGCGGTTTTATTTTCAATAATTGTGCACCCATGAATGCTTAATAAGTGACACAGTTTCATGAATCCTTCACATTTGGCAGAATTTTTGTGCATTGTTTAATTGTTTGATTGCTATTTGTATCCACAGATTCCATCTTGTTTTAGCTAATCCCAAACAGAACCAGGGCTAGTTGATTCATTTTAGCTTAAATTTGTTAACTCTAAACTTGCTCCCCTTTATTTGCACGCCTGTCCCTCTGCACCAGTGGTGATAGACTGCCCAATGCTCCAGCCTGTATCCCTGGTGTGCAATCCATAATGAGGATTTTTTTCTGTTCTTAGCTGTACCTGCAGCAACAGCAGCTCCTCTGAGAATACCGACTAACAATAATATCCTCTCTTTATATCCATCCGTTGAAGAATCCACCAATTACTTGGGGTGGCATGGTGGCTCAGTGCTGCCTCACAGCATCAGGGTCCCAGGTTCGATTCCAGCCTCGGGCAACTGTGTGTGGAGTTTGCACATTCTCCCGTGTCTGCGTGGATTTCCTCTGGGTACTCTGGTTTCCTCCCACAGTCTGAAGATGTGCCGGTCAGGTGAATTGGCCATGCTAAATTGCCCATAATGTTAGGTGCATTAGTCAAAAGGAAATTGTGTCTAGGTGGGTTACTCTTCAGAGGGTTGCTCTGCACTGGTTGGGCTGAAGGGCCTGTTTCCACACTGTAGGGAATCTAATCTAATTACCTCTGATAGTTGAGAAGTTTTACAAATATGACTTAGCCTTTCTTGTGTTTGTATTCAAAGTGGGATACAATAGGATGCAGCTGGCTCTAACCACAAGTGCAAATACTTCACAAATTTAATTCAAATGGTTTCTGAGAGCACTAAATGTTTAGCAAATTAAACACAAGCTGAGGGCTTAATCCAGCAACCCTGGCTGAGCAGATGTTGGCTAACTCTGAGTTTGAGGAGCAGATTATTGCCTTCACCACCTTAAGCAGCAATCTAGCTAAGTGGTTCACCTGCCTTTTATCGAAGATGCCTGTCTGTGGAATATCAACTGTCTGGGCTCTATAAAGGTCATACAATTCAATCTGAAATATTACTGCCCAGGCAATGCAGATAAAAATCCACTGTGTTTCTAAATATAAAAGTCAAAATTGACTGTCAATAATTGCCTTGGAAAGAGCTCAACAGTCAGGAGAAATAATATTTAGTTGCTCATATTCCACCAACCATTTTGAATTAATAATATTAATTGCAATATATATTAATTACAAATATATATATGGAAATCGTTAGACAGCTATGTGCAGTTTGGTGTTACCCTTTACAGTCATAGAGTGCACAATATAGACTCACTAATATGATGTCAAGGATGAGAAACATACCCTGTTTCCAATACAACAGAGAAGGTTCAGAGGAAACTTTATTGAGGTTTTTCTTGGAAAGAATTAGGGTTTACATGGAATAGTAGATAAAGATTATTTCATCCACTTTGGAGATTTGGACTTGTAAAGCACGCCATGATATTTCCATGGTGGAATGGTTAATATGGGCTAGAGTTGGGACTATCATGTCCAGAATCAGGCCCAAAGTAGGAATGGACATGGGTAGAGGCTGTGATGGGCAGGTCAAATGACCCACCAATGTTCAATACAATATCAGTCTAGTTCAAAACATAGATCTCAGGCATGCTAACCTTGACCTCTCGTTCCTTAGACAACACTCATGTCCCATTCATACCCCATGATGCTCTATTTTACCTTGTTTCCTCCAATACCTCAGTTTCTCCACGTCCATAACCTCATGCCCTTTCCAAACCTAATCTTCCCATGCTGCATACCTACTCTTGCAGTATTCCTTTTGGATGCTCATGAAACTGTCAAAATAAATAGCAGTCATTCAAAAGCCTCTTCAAAAACTGTTAATCCTCTGATGGACATATACATCTGTCAATCATATGCATAACTATTAAAAATATTAAAATTAAATCCATTTAAAATAATATTTATCCTCTTACATGCTCTTAAAAATAGTAAACAAAACAAACATGTAAAATCACCTCAAGAATAATCCTATTAGCTGCTCATAAAACTGTCAATAAACCCAAAGCTAAAAGTCTACTTGATAGCTGTAACTATACCTGCAGAGCTGAACTATTTGAGGAGGTTAGAGTCAGATGAACATTCAGAATGGAATTTCATTGTGCATGTGTCTAAACAAAGCCTCCAAAACTACATATATTAAAATATTTGAAATAGCTTCGCACTTAGCTTTCAATTCCATTGCTTCATCTGGTCAATGAATGACTGACTATCAATGAATGCAAAGATAAAGTAGCACACTGAAATCTGAGTCTGTATACTATTGTGGACAGAAGATCATTTTATACACTGGAGGAAGTACTTTATTGCACTTGAAAACTATTCTACTTTCATTATGCTGGTTACTTATTCTTCTTAACAAACCCTATAATTAATTATTGCATTAACATACCACATGACAACTAATTATGATGTGTGTCAACACAAATAGAACTTATCTATCAAAATGTTCCTCACTTCATAAGAGAACGTTTGGTTCTCAGCTCCTCATAGCTGCAATAATTCTTGCTGCCTCCCAAAATGGGCCCAATTCCATGAAAGTAATGGGAGTTATAACTTACGCACCTCCACAGTAGGGTTGGGTACACTTGCCCCCTGAACCCCAACCCCCTCCCATTTATCTCTCTACCCCCTTGGCTCACAGGCCTCATTCCTGATGAAGGGTTTATGCCCAAAGCGTCAATTCTCCTGCTCCTTAGATGCTGTCTGACCTGCTGTGCTTTTCCAACACCACACTCTCAACTCTGATCTCCAGCATCTGCAGTCCTCACTTTCTCACAGTTGGAGGCATGGCAATCCAATCATTGGTGTTCAATTATCATGACAAAAGGATAAAGGAGATGAAATGCTTTAAACAGGCACAAGACAATGGGCAGAGTGCAGGGCCACTGGTTTAGTTTTGGGTTACTTATGACAACAGCTGACATAGACATACTAGACCAAATATTTTCCTTCTATGTTGTAATTGTCCACGTTATTGGCTTAATACAGAATATCAGCGGCAGGTATCCCTGACAACAACTTGGAAATCCGGCTTCAAAGGGAGTTCTTGTCACAGACTTGCAGGTAACCTTTATTGAGGCCATATCTCTGGAAAAAACAAATTTCTTATCCTTAGAAAACAAATGTCTGGGCTATCACACTGCCATATAATGTAGACTTGTGCCTACACATTCCAATACTTCAAGTTCCTGGTCTATACTGGCCAGACTATCAAGAAAAAGGACTGAATGTAGGTCAGGAATCTACCCATTTTGACAACAAATTAAGACTCCCAAGCACCCCTTAACTACTCAGCTGCAGGACAATTTCAACAAAGGGAGAGGGTAACAATTTGCATGTAGAATAAATTGATTCAAGAGAGGATTAAGGAAATAACTTAAAATAGGACTAAGAGAAAGAAAATCAGAAATAAATATTTAGAAAACAAAAGTAATGGTAGATTTTGTCATATTTAACACAGGAACCGTACCATCTCGATGCACAGCACTGAGCATTATTTGTTTTCGATGTCAGACAATTTTCTCTGACACAGCTCAATGCTGTTATTACTTTCTGAGGACAAATACAAGGGGTTTGTACTGATAGTTAAATCACATGATATCAGAAACTGAAATTGAAGCAATGGTTTGTGACTGCTTACCCACTCTCACAGCCAAACGTTTCAGCAGCTGCTATAACTGGCTGCTGACGCGACAGCAGCAGAATTACATTTCATTTTTTTTCTGAAAAGAAAGGATTAAAATAAATAACGCCTGTTTGTGGCCTGTGTGGAGAACTACACGTCTGACAAGAGAGCCAACCTGAATCCAACATAAGAGCAAAGAGTGGCAGAGTTGCAGTGCAGCAGAATGAAGCTTTGCGCCTGGGTCAGAGGCACTGACCCGCACAGACCTGCCAGAGTCAGTCTCATGTGTAAGTGTGACCATGGCCCAGTGCATGGGCTCTAAGGGACAGGAGAAGGCACCTGCAATGACAGGCTGAATATTCAAATGCTTTTGAACCTTTTGGTGAAGGTGAAGAGGGCTTGTTGAAGACATCTCAGTGAGCAGATGGATCCCTGAAACCATCTGCTTGCAAAGCAACTAAATGTTCAATGATGCATTGCAAAATTATTTAGCTCTCAAAGAGCCTGAAAGTATTTTGTAATTATAGCATCAGCGATGAGAACAGACAACAGATATTTAAACATCTTTTAGAAATGATCTATCACCTCAGTTGATGCACTTATTCAATCCCCTTTTGTCTTAAAGAGGTAATGCCCACCTAATGGGTTTTTAATAATTTTCATCAATTTGCTGCTACATTTTGATGAATTCAGATAAAATCTGACTGCCTGTGAGACCCGTATTGAAAGAAATTATTACTTTGTATGAAATAAATAAAGTGTTCATTCCTGCATAAAATACTGAAAATTACTAGTATTCCTTAACAGTTTGTACACAAAAGTGTAGTTTCATTTGAAGAAATGAACCTTGGCCTTTATAGATATTATATATCGTCTAGCTACTGACTGGGTCAATGTTTATTCCTGATAATGTTATGATGAGGATCTTACTATGTTTATGGACAGTTCTATCTTCAGGCAGGTGATTGTGTTGATTCAGGAATAATAAAAGTCAGGGAGTTTTTAATAGCTCACATTTCACATCTGGAGAGACTACAGTAAAATGAAGATTTTAATTTCTGTCAGAAAGTAGCATAAAAACTTCCTTTAGTACTGCAGATATCAAAATATTATTTTTGAAGTGCTCAGGAGCTGAAAGATGCCGCTATCTGTGCATCCATAAGATTAATTCAATAACTTCCTTCCCTTTGGAGCACTTGATGTTTCAGACACATCAAGTGTTGCCTTTTACAAACATTTGGTTTGCTTGACAAATATATTTAGAGGAAAACCTTTTAAAACAAAGCAGAAAGAGCAAAGTATAAACTATTAGGCAAACTTTGTTTAATTAATTCTGAGAATCATGCTACATCCCAATTTTAAAAAAAAATGTTGGTTAACACCTGATTCTTAAGAGCCTATAGAATATGAAGAAACTAATATATAGGAACCTTATTGTATGCTTGGGATATTATATATTCTATAGTTCTGAAGGATAAGCGTGAAAACAAATGACGAGAAACCTTGCAAATGTGACTTGTTAACTTGTTCAATTATTTCAACTAACTGTTTGTTTAGAAGAGGTGCAGAAATTGCCTTGTGTTGCTTTTGTCCTTGTATTCAGTACCTTTGCTATTAAACATGAAGAATTGAACCAATCTCATGCTGCTGTACAGAAAGATGTAGGGCAAGAAACAGGGTTAGATTCAAGGGCACATTTGTATAAAATTAATGATGAATGTAAATGGACAAATTCATATTTTAAGGATACAAAACATTCATGTTGACCGAGTGAGGAATCTCATTAAGAATCTAATACAATAACTGGCTTGTCACTCCAAAGGGTACATAAATAAGATTATCCGTATTACTTTATTATGCAGTACACACTGCTACAAAAGGTGGACAATTGCATTAGATCAGTGATGAGATCAAGACGAGGATGCTCTTCAGGAGTAATTTCATTGATTCTTTGTGAAACTGAACCAAAAACAATGTTAAAAACACTTCAGATAATATAGGAAAAAGAAGACTAATTTCAGCTGTGGTGCTAATGACCTGCGGAGGAACAGCGCAGCAGTAATTTTGCAGATACTATGGCAGGTCACTGCGACAGATGTTCCCAACATATGTGAGGAATTAATTACCCACTAGTAAACAAAATCTGTGATGCAGAGAGTCATTTTGTCCAAATTTCTTTGTATTTTGCCTTTATTAGCATTGCAATTTTTCTTGATCAGCCACAGCTTCAAACTAAAGTGCTGTATAATAGGCATCAGTGAATGTTCTTTGAAGTGCAGGAGGCTTCTTAATTGTGTGAGCTGTTTATGATGCACTACAGTAGGGATGCGATGATTATTCAATTATTCAATTAAAGAATAATCTTCAACCGTACTCAATTAAAAAATGTTTTATTCGATTTTTATGAATCTTATTTAGCATCAATCACCTTCCACTCCTCATTACATTAGTTCCAAAGACAATTGTTAGCTGGTGGGCTGAATCCAACTTTGTTCTCTTTCTTTGTCTTCACAGAGATGCATCATTCATAAAAATACTCCTGTAAAACTACTGATGAGGAGATGTTGATGGGAAGAGATCCACATCATGATTACTTAATTTTTTTCAAGAAGTTCTTTCTGATATTTAATACAAAATAGATATAGTGAAGAAAGAATACCACGAAGAGACTTCTAAAGGCTTTTGTAATTACATTATCGAGTAATTGATTCTGATAATTTTTTAAACCTTCTAAAGCTGACCATGAAGCTTGGGCTGTTTAAAATGAGGGTGCTGTGCTTCATAACAAACCCTTCCTTTAACATTATGATGGTTAATTATTTTTGCAGTCTATTTATCTCCATTTCTGAATTTTAAGCTCGCAAGCACATTTTAAGTTTTCCAGTGAAAGAGAGCAGATGTACTTAATATGAACTTGTTTCATGAGTTGTTTAAGAATTTGAGAAGGTTGTAGGCACACAGACCAGCACAATTCCTAAATCTATTCAAACATTGAGAAATCAGTCTGAAATGACGACAAAATTGAACTTTAAATCATTGCACTAAAAGCTGATAGTACATCAGAATTTTTCTCAACAATTAGCATTAAATTAATTTATATGTACATGCATTGGAAAATGGCCATATGTATGCCCCAGTATGGACTCCAATAATTCTGAAGTTGGATCTTCTCATATTAAGAGTATAATAATAGACACAGCTCCATAATAATACAGTGGAACATAAGATGCAAGCTTTTTAAATAGACTTTCAGAAATCTCTTGATTTTTTTTCATTTGTTCACTTTGTTTTCTGGACTGCAAGATTTTAAAGGCTGAATTTTAACACTCCTCAATTAATAGAAGAGGAAACGTTAAAACAGAGCTGTAGTTCCCATTCAGTTCTTGCTGATTCCCAATTTTAATGACATTGGCTTTGACAGCAACCGAAGTTCTTGACAGGAATCTGTGAATCAGTGAATTGTTTGAATCTGGTACAGAAAGATAGCAGCATCCTATTCAGTATTGATGTTCGAAAGAGAAATGGAAAAGGATAAAATCTCAGGGCTATTGAGGGATATTAGGCAATGGAACTAATTGAAAGACTCTTCCAAGAACTGGCATTTGCACAGATGGACTGAATTACTTCCTTCAATTACTACTTCCCTCTTGAAATGAACAAGAACCTAATTTGTAGCATTCAAGTGAGACTTTACATTTCAGGTTTGTTGGACATCCAACAAGGGACCATGTAGGATTACCATCTGTTCACACTGGGTGTTAAAATTAGACCATAAATTTCCAAGGGTCCAAAAGCATGCAGTGAGTCACTAAGTTGTGCATTGAAATTACTCATCTGAAATTTTTTACCTGCAAGCGAGGTTCCCATATCAGGAAATAAGCTGTTTTGGGTAAATCTCACTTTACTGTCTGTTACATTACAAAAGTGACTCTATTTCAAATGTATTTCATGACTGTAAAGCATCTTTGGATGTTTTGGGATCGTGAATGTGTATGCACATGAACTGTTTGGATATTTTGATCTTCATTTGTTAAGAGTTTACTTTTCACATCTTCTTTTCTTCTTCCTGTGCCTTTTCCTGGTCCTTGGTGTTTGGTTAGGTATTTTAACATCTTGTTGTTATTGTTGTTGTTGTGTTGCTATAGTCTTACCAGTCCATAGGGGCTGCTCTCTCATTAGAGAGAGAAGTGACTGGTGGTGATTTAACCTGAGAGCCACCAGACCTCGAATGCACATGTCTCAGTATCACTGATGCTATGCCAGGTCAGACCCTGTAATATAGACCAGCAATTTATGGTTCAAACATGCTACACATGCTTCAACAAAATGGCCAGGTGTGAAAGTCAAAAGGGAGCAGTGTTCTGGAGGGGGACTACAGGTGTCATCTATGGGGCACTGACCAAAGTAAGTCAGGCATTTGGTCCTAACAGAGTGAATACCCTTGCAGTCTGAGGCTCAGACTGCAGGCAATCCTCTCGGGCAAGTGCAAGCATCTGGGGACTACAAGTCACTCAGGGTGCTGTGGAAACATCATCTTGCCAGTTGGATCAATGTTTCTTGAAATGTGGGAGAGATTGAGTATGATGGAAATGAAGGGATGTGGAGTTTGTGGTGATGCATGAGCAGAAGAGATGATAAGATTTCCCCAGGAATCACAGCAGTTAGGAAGGATTAGGAGTTTCGGAGGAAGAGGCGGGTGAGAACCATTGAGAGGACATGAGTCTTGGTGAGAGGTGTGTTACCTTCTTCCAGTACTGATTGCCATCCTACTTTGCTCAGGACAGAGTACTGAGCTGAGCTGCAATTTATCCTGCAATTTATGGTGTCATAGCCTCCTGTGGCAGTCAGATGGAAAAAAAAGACAGTCCCCGTCTCCAGATCCCGTTGACCGATACCTCCAGGTCCTTGTCACTGTTCCTGGCTTGCAATGTGGTCTGAAATGGTGCACAGCTGACCTGTAAATATAGCACCAGCGGTGTGAATGTCAGAATGCTCTGGTGATGGTAAGCACACTTCTTCCGCCGCCTTTAATACACGCCGTGACGTCGAACACGTCTTCCATTGCCTCCGCCTCTGAGCTTACTTTTACAATCAGGACTCCCGCCCACCTTCCGAGGACCCCTTCGCCACCTCCAACACACTGCATCCACCTGGACACCCCGCGCTGGCCTATTACCTACCCTCAACCTCTTCATTTCCAACTGCCGCCGGGACATTACCCACTCAACCTGTCTACCTCCCTCCCCCACTCCAACCTCTCACCCTCACAATGCGCAGCCCTCCAATCCCAATCTCACCATCAAGCCAGCAGATAAAGGGGGCGCAGTGGTAGTCTAGTGCACTGACCTCTACACCGCTGAAGCCAAACGCCAACTCGAGGATACCTCCTCCTACTGCCCCCTCGACCATGACCCCACCCTCCATCACCAAACCATCATCTCCCAGACCATACAGAACCTCATCACCTCAGGAGATCTCCCACCCACAGCTTCCAACCTCATAGTCCGGGAACCCCGCACTGCCCGGCTCAACCTCCTTCCCAAGATCCACAAGCCCGACCACCCTG
>NC_057718.1:41956550-41962960 GCF_004010195.1 Chiloscyllium plagiosum | reverse complement strand
GCATCACTCCCCACCTCTTCCTCCGCTACATTGATGACTGCATTGGCGCCACCTCGTGCTCTCGCGAGGTGGTTGAGCAATTCACCAACTTCACCAACACAATCCACCCTGACCTTAAATTTACCTGGACCATCTTTGACACCTCCCTCCCCTTCCTGGACCTCTCCGTCTCCATTAATGATGACCGACTTGATTCCGACATTTTTTACAAACCCACTGACTCACACAGCTACCTGGATTACATGTCTTCCCATCCTACCTCCTGCAAAAATTCCATTCCGTATTCCCAATTCCTCCGCCGTATCTGCTCCCAGGAGGACCAGTTCCACCACAGAACACACCAGATGGCGTCCTTCTTTAGAGACCACAATTTCCCTTCCCACGTGGTTAAAGATGCCCTCCAACTCATCTCGTCCACATCCCGCACCTCTGCCTTCAGACCCCACCCCTCCAACTGTAACAAGGACAGAACGCCCCTTGTGCTCACCTTTCACCCTACCAATCTTCATATAAACCAAATCATCCGCCGACACTTCGAACACTTCCTAACAGACCCCACCACCAGGGATATATTTCCCTCCCCACTCCTTTCCGCCATCCGCAAAAACCGTTCCCTCCGTGACTACCTGGTCAGGTCCACGCCCCCCCTTCAACCCATCCTCGCATCCTGGCACCTTCCCCTGCCACCGCAGGAATTGCAAAACCTGCGCCCACACCTCCTCCCTTACCTCCATCCAAGGCCCTAAAGGAGCCTTCCACATCCATCAAAGTTTTACCTGCACATCCACCAATATTATTTATTGTACCCGTTGCTCCCGATGCGGTCTCCTCTATATTGGGGAGACTGGACGACTCCTAGCAGAGCGCTTTAGGGAACATCTCTGGGACACCCGCACCAATCAACCACACCGCCCTGTGGTCCAACATTTCAATTCCCACTCCCACTCTGCCGAGGAAATGGAGGTCCTGGGCCTTCTTCACCGCCACTCCCTCAACAGCAGACGCCTGGAGGAAGAACGCCTCATCTTCTGCCTCGGAACACTTCAACCCCAGGGCATCAATGTGGACTTCAACAGTTTCCTCATTTCCCCTTCCCTCACCTCACCCCAGTTCCAAACTTCCAGCTCAGCACTGTTCCCATGACTTGTCCTACCTGCCTATCTTCTTTTCCACCTATCCACTCTACCCTCATCCCCCCGACCTATCACCTTCATCCCCTCCCCCACTCACCTATTGTACTCTGTGCTACTTTCTCCCCACCCCCACCCTCCTCTCACTTATCTCTCCATCATTCAGGCTCTCTGCCTGTATTCCTGATGAAGGGCTTTTGTCCGAAACGTCGATTTTACTGCTCCTCAGATGCTGCCTGAACTGCTGTGCTCTTCCAGCACCACTAATCCAGAATGATAGGTAAGCACGCCTCCTTCTTTGGTTGTACGATTCCCCAGGAAATGCACTCAAAAGCCTAGGTGCATGACAAGTGGAAGATTGCACAAGAAAACTAGATCCAAGCCAGAGTGCATTATGTGCCATGAATCTCACTCAGCAGAATACTTCAACTGCAAATGCAAAAATTCCAACTAATGTCTTTATAAACAAATAACAAATAATATCACATCACTAGCTTTACATTTGCCTCTTTCTTCAGTTCCCTAGACTGCCAGACTTGTTAAGTCTTCCGAGTCTGAAGGATTGATGCCAAGAAAAGAAGTGAATGCTCCTTAAAGCAAGGAAGAGAGGTTTGGTGTGAAGGAAACCCTAAATAATAACATACAGCTCTAGACGAAGACAGTTTAAGAGGCTGAATAATCCCAGTAAATTTTCTTGCATCGGAACTTGCTCTTTAAACTAGCATTTAGTCAGAAGTCAATGATTAATATTTTATTTTAACCCTTTAAGAACATTCCTATAGCTTTGAAAATGGTCCTGAATGTTTCTGTCACAAAACAGTATAACAACTTAAAAGATGGATACAATAGTGAAATTGCTGTGAAGAGCTGAGTACATCAATTTCAATGTCAGTATTTTTCAAAGTGTTCTATAAAGCAAAGCATAAATTCATACTTTAGATTTTCAATATAGTCATTCTACCTTGTATCTTCAGTATAAATGAACGTCCCATGGGAATGATTATGACACTATAGTTCAGACTCAATGGGCTGAATTTTACCAAAAATCAGCTAAGTGTCAATTTTGGGCAGTTGCATGGTGGGTTTCTCTCAATGAGTTCCAGGGAGTTGACTCATATGTTCTCTATCCCTCTCTTCATTATATATACCGTATCTCTACTGCACCACACTCGAGATATCTAGGCAGAAATATTCAATGATTACATTAGATTAGATTAGATTACAGTGTGGAAACAGGCCCTTCGGCCCAACAAGTCCACACCGGAACCCGGGTCTCTGGCGCTGTGAGGCAGCAGTGCTAACCACTGTGCCACCGTGCCGCCCCAATGCTGCTGGGACCTTCTGGGATTTGCAGCACCGTGCCATATTTAAAGCCCAGCTGTGCGCCAGGTTAAATGTTGCCAGCCATGAATAACTCTTCACAGTACAGAGGAGCCTCAATTATCTGGCATTTGATTATCCAAACATTGGATTATCAAAAATATTCTCTGTCCTTGTCGTTCAGATAATCGAGGTTCCTCTGTACATATAACAGGAGGGACACATATTTGTTCTTCCACAATTTCTCCGTGTCTTCCTTTCACGAAGTCCACAGTAATGATAACTCATGCTGTAGCTTGATCCATTGGTCATGCTCCTAATGAATCTGTGTGGGGTTCATTCACCTGTGGGAATATCAGAAGCAGAACATGTTCTTAGTAATGTGAGCAGTCAGCATTTGCATAACTCGCAAATGACAGTTTAGCCTTGCCCTTGATAAAATGGAACATGGTGGACTCTAACAAGGCTGACTATGGAATGCTTTAATTGATACCTTTAACATAACGGACCTCAATCTGATGTATGCAACACAGACCATGCCATGCAAATACAGTAGGAGTTTGTAAGACTCATAGAATTATTGAAGCATTGCCTCCCACAGAACCTCCCCCCCACCAACCATGGTATCTAAGAAATAAAACAACATGTCCACCCTCTCGACTGATCATTGCTGACAATCATGACAAACTGTCCGGTTTTGTGCCTGTGTTAAACAACAAGGCAAGATAGAACTACTGTGAGCCTTGAAGATCTGAATGAGGTGCCAAGCACAAAAAGGGATGACAAGAAAATGTACAGGTGGTATAGGCATCCAAGTAGATGCGAAGTGAGGAAGGTCTAGGAAAGCAAGCAAAGAGACCTGAGATGCATCTTGTTCTTATGCAGAGGATGGTTGCATGTCGCTGTGTGCAAAGCAGGCCCTCAGCAGCATTACAATATAAAATATCAGTGTACTCCAAAACTGCAAAATTGAAGTGGAGAATTATGTGCTAAGTTGGAAATGTGCCATAATGAGGTGGTGAGGTTGGTTCATGTCCAATGCTGACCTCAATAAGAGTCAATGGGCTGTGCAGATGGCCACTGTACTTGGAATGTCTCCTGGGATGTTGGGGACTGTTGGCTGAGAGAGGCCCTAGAAGAGAAAGCATTGAGTTGGAGTTTCCAAGTCGCCATTCTGCCTTGCATATTGGGAATTTTTTTGCTGCCTAGCTCCTCTCCATCTTGTGCAAGAATAGCAAACTGCTTATGAATTAGGTCAGACTTGGTACTAATGAGATATAAATTAATGCAATTAGGTCTCTCAATGTTCACTAGCAACATTGTCATCTCACCATTCAAACAGCAAGTGGAAAATCTGGCTGTTTTTCTCAACATCAAGAAACCAACTTTTCCAAACTGCCATATTTTCCCAGTGACTTGCCATTGGCCACATTACTCAGTGGTTGATAAAATTCAGCTTAATAGCCTATAGATTTCACGAAACAACCTCCACTTTCTAGGCATTAAAGTCTCTCTGAGCTCCCTGTATGGGCAGGAACTGTATAAATATTCCCAACTGGAGATATACTTAACCTGTCATATTGGTAAAGGAAATAAAAGCAGTCATGCTTCAAACCTAAAAGAGGCATTAGGCATTTTTACATGAAAGTGAGCATCTGTTTGAGATCCCCACTCGAAAATTAGTTCATCCTGCAGCCACTCATTACAAGAAAACCATAGAACCTCCTGATACTGAAAAGGAAATTCTACAAAATATATTTAACTTTGATGTGAAGTCAGAGGGGGCAGCTCTCTCCCCAGTTACCCCTGCTTTCTCAGCAATCTCAACTCCAATACCCTGCTCCACACAGCCTCCTGACTTATTTAGCTGAGGGTTGATGTAAGGTCAATCTTGGTTTAATGTTTACTGGTTGGCTTTTCAAATCATGTAATGAGGGTTAAGGTTGACTATGAAGGATTCATTGATTTAATCATTTAGTCCCAGAGAATACATGATCATGAATACATGAGGCACCACCCAATACATGCCTCAATTTTTATTCATATGAGATTCCATTATCACTGTGTACTATAGACAGTACCAAACTGAGGACAGGCATTTTGCTACAGGGTTGAAGGTAAACCCAAGCTATACGCTTCTAATACATTCTAGTTAACTGATAACGAACAACTTGGCACAGAGCTGGGTGGTGACCTTTGACTTGTCCTCTCAACTGAGAAAATGTGTGGAAAAGAATAAAATGTAACAAGGGAAATGAAAAAGTGGCAGTCCAATATCTATGTAGGGAAATCTAATTTTGTTTCTCGAATCATTGTTTATAAATTTGCTGTAGTTAATTCATTTTCTAAAATTTCCTTAACTGTTGAAGCTTTTTGTCTTCACCCATCAAGGTAGAACTCTAAGAATGACAAATTTCAAAGGGTGTAAGAGAGTACACAATATGTAAGGTCAAACCCTTTGAAATTTGGTAATCTTGAAATTCTTCCTTGATGAGTGCAAGATTAAAAGCTTCAAAAGATGTCTGCTTCAATATTCTATGTTACCAAAACTTTATCTGTTAGTTTCTGTGTAAGAGCAATGAAAACGATCTTAGAGCAGTTCTCCAGGACAAGATCCTTAAGTTAGCCTGTTCTCTGTACTGAATCTGTATCTCAGCTTCAGCTCCTCACTGCTTTCAGTGAAGATTGTATAGGGTGTGGAGTTGAAAGTGGGAACAGAAGTGTCACATTTTAGCACTTCAAAACCAACATGAAAATGGCCAAACACAAGTTCAGATCAAAATGCAGAGTTACAGAAATGTTGAAATATTTTGACTTAAAAATAACACTATTTTAAATATAAATTAGACTGGACTTTTTCTTCGAGAAATACATAAGAATAAGATTGTAGTAAGGTTTATTTTTCTGCTGTATTTTTCTAACCTAAAAAAAAGTCCGCTGTTGCATATAAATAATGTGCTGATATTATATACAGTAAATTTGCATTGATTTTTTTTCTTTCCATTTATACCTTTATGGATTTTAAGCTATGATTTGAACTCAGTAAGTGAGTAAAACCTAAAGTATCTACTAACCTTTAGCCCCCATTTTCTTGTATCACATTGGCCATATTTACATGCAGTCAATAAGGTTATCTTCTTTGTTACCAGAACAAATCTCGTCAATAAATTTGAAGAATCAATTTTATAGAGTGTTTTCATAGAGCCAATGTTTTCTTGACTAGTTTAGTGTCATCAAAAGATTTGTTTCAGCGACTGTAGAATATTTAGCAAGCCTGGAATTCCTTGACATTTGGGGCATACATAATGCCATGAAATCTATTGACAAATCTCAGCAACAAAACTGTTGATTAGTTGAGTGGCCAGTTTTTGTGATTTGTTGAGGACATGCAAAGGCAAGCAACATGTCTTAATGACTGGTTTATCGACCGATCTTTTGAACTTGTCAACAAATTCAACAGTCTTGTTGATTAAGTAGTGATAAATCCACGCTCACCTCCAGCCTTAAACTTCTTTCTACATTGCAACCTTTCTTGTCTTTCTCTGTTTTATCAATACTAATATGGTCATAGCAGCTCTGAGCATTTTTTCATGTTCCTCCATTATCTCCCATTTCATTTTCACATTCCAATGTCATTTTTTTTTAAGTCAATGCTCTTTATACTGTCTCCTACTCAAACTTGGTCCTTCCCAGATCTCAAGATTGAGAAATCTATTTACATGTTCCTAGCCTGTAGGATTTTTGAATAATTAGCACAGTAACAATTAGAATTTTAGTTCAATGTTAAGATGTTGTAGAACTGATATAGGTCTGCTTTTCATTCACTTGGGTAGCATAAATGTTTCTAACTTTTTGAATTCCATTAATTCTTGATGGTTTGTCAATTTGAAAAATTGCAGCATTCAGAAAATTAATAAAGACAACAAAACTAATTGACAGAAAATGTATGACTTTGTAACT
>NC_057718.1:41892860-41956050 GCF_004010195.1 Chiloscyllium plagiosum | reverse complement strand
GATGATATTCATAGTGAGAAGCTTTTTTGAGTCCTTGAGAACTGCTGTCATATTTGTACCTGTGAATACTTGATTTGCTTCATGTTAGACAGATTTCACGGTCTCTCCCAAAGTTGTTATTCACAGAGAAAAATATAGAAGAATTGATTGGCCCGTTTGTTATGTTAATGTCAAGTAGACAAAACCTGCAGCAATATTTAAATTAAAAATACTGGTGTGTCAAATAGATATAGAAGAAAAGAATAGAGCCATATTACTAATTCTACAGGAGTCTATTGATAATCAATGGAAATGCAAGAGAAATTGAAAAGCTGTCTGCTTCTCAATTCCCATACAGTTTGTGAAACAATTTTAAAATAATGACTAGTACAAAGAGATTCTCAAGCAGTCAATATCAACTGCATCTGAAGGACAAATAGTCATTCGGTAAACAGAGTATTGCATAGCTTCTGCTTTTCAGACCTTATCAGCGGAGCACAAAAACTCCAGATCACTGTGTGAAATCAAAGAGCAAAGACAGCAAAAAAAATGATTTTGTGAAAGATGAAAGTTAATTAGATAAATGGGTCTTAGGGCAGTGGAGCTATTTTAAAAGGGCAAGTCATTAGTGAGAAAAATAGCTTTCGCTGAAACTACTTAAGGAGTTGCAAGATTATGAACAAGGTTCAAAGACAAGTTCTGTAGCATTTGAAATATTTATCCAGTGCTGTTTGTAAATCGAAAGCTTCTCCTGCAGTAGAATATCAATAATAAATGATGTTAAAAGTGAAACATAGAAATATTTTATTTAACAAAATGTAGTTATTTCAGAAAGGATTTCAATACTTGAAGCTTGCTCTTAAATAATGTCACATTGTTGTTAAATTACATTGAATAAATTATAATGAAAATTACTTATGGGGTATTACAGAAAAAAAACTATGTATTATACTTAGATTTTTATGATGATGTAATATGTCTTTTTAAAAGATTTTTATAAGATAAGTTTTATATATAGAATATCTTATAAAGTGAATGAGTTCTTAAAATAAACAGAAGTAATGAAAAAATAAAATGTAGCAATAATTTATTCTGGCAACCTGGCATTTTATGTAATTATCAAAAAATATGACTTCAAGGCATGTTTTATTATTTAAGTTTTCTGGCTAAATGTAAAACTGGTAACTAATAGTTCTGTTGCTGCCACTCTTGACCTCAGATTTAGAGTTTTCCTAAGACACCTACTTGTGTTTTGTTTTTCACAAGGGGACGAGTAGGCAGAGGACTAGGACTTGTTAGCCTGCCGTTTGCCAATCTGCTGAGACGATTGTGATTAAAGTGGGACTCCCTCCTGTACTTCACAGATCACATAAATCACATTGATCATCCCCGAGAAAGGTAACATATTGCCTGGGAATCAGCCGAGGAGGAATATCAATTTCACCACAGCAATGCTGTCTTCCAAACATCTCTCTCTTTTTTCATTGTGGAAATGGGGAGGGGGAGTGGGAACTTATCTGATATCTATAAAGCTTCCCCATTTTTCCTAAATGAATTGTTTTGGGATTTCCAATCTTTCCTGCTAAATTGAAATATGTTTAAATGTTTAAAATTAGTGTTGGTATCAAAAGCATTCCTTATACTTAGTATTTCTCAAAATTTCTAACGATAGTTTGATTTTATCAATTTATCTACTATATATAAAACAGAATTTAAGGCTTGCTCTTTGCAGTTTCTAAAGGTCTATTGCTTTTATTTTATTTTAATTATTGATTACAAATCACTCAATGCGTCCAAGAAAAAAAGATATAACTGCATTGTGACAGTATTAGGAATATTTTCTGTGAATTTATTTACAGAATCCTTGCTATCTTAAAAATGCGAGAACAATTCACACTCATCAATGCTCATTCACAAGTCGAACACTGTCACATAAGGACAGATGATGAGAGAGAAAAACAGCTGAAAAGTTATGAATCACACATTTTTGATGTGGACAGTTTTGCTGTTTTACCCTATACATGTAATTGTATTGAATACATATCAATGTTTCATTTCACTGTGAGCTTAATTTACTTAAAATATATTTTGATACATAAGTTGCACTAAAGCTTCCCAGTCCATTCAGAAACAGAATAAAGGTCTCTAAATGTTTCCTTGCCTAGTTAAATAATGGTACCACAATCTGCTTCCCTTGAATATGTTGAAAGAAATACATGATCTTTTATTCTCTTTGAATTTTTTGTCTCAGTTGCACCTATTTTATTCCACCTTTTCTCATTCCTCATAAGCACATCCATATTCTCTTGATTCATCTTATCTTTTTTCTGTCTCTTTGCTACTGACCAATTTCCTCGCTGACAGTGCCATGTGTCACATATTATACTGAGCAATGTGCTTTTTGACAATAGAGCATTTAACCATCTACAACCTAATGAAAGACTTTAACCACCTCAGCACTTTCTGCCCATTTCACACATTTCAATTTTATATGAACATACAAGGCTCCCAGTGTCCTTTTCTGTACCTTTATCAATGTTAATGTTACAAATTATGGTTCGTATTAATAGCTGAGACCAAGCAGAAACTGCATCATTTTCTAACTGCTAACTTGGGATTTCCTGAGCCATTGTCATGTCACCTGAACCCAAACCAATTCCATTGTGATGATAATGGATTCAGTGTTGTTGCCTCAGAGGTCAAGGGGTCACAGTAAGCTCCTTAATGGACTGTGAAATAACTATAACTGCATTAACCTCCCAGAATCACATGGGCGGTAAACTTGTGCCCAAGCATTTTCACTCTCAAAAAAAATCTCATTGATTTTAACAAGGAATACAATTGACTTAAAATTTTTTCCAGAATGAAGTTTAGGAAAAATATTTTTCAGGTAACACTTGGTGTCATTTATTTATAGTAACAATTATATCTAAGATATTTTATTTTAAGAGTCAATAAATAAAAATATATTACTATGAAACATCAAAATATTTTATAATAAATTAAACTACTGAAAATTCAAGTCTTTATATTAAATAATCATATAAACCTTTCTATGTAGGAGTTGCACACCAACATTTTGAAACAAATATCTATATCTGCTTTGAGAGACATAATTTTATTTTATAGAAACTTCTGATTTGATTTTCTTTGGCTGATCTTTAGACCTGTGTAATTGTACGTGGTGATATTCCAAATTTGGAATATATATGAAACCAATTTTACTTTCACATGAAATCTGACAAAGATATTCAATGGAACAGAAAATGTCAAATGATCTTTGATCACTGTGAGTGAATATTTTTGCATTGTGTTAATTAGCCTTTTTCAGATTGCAATGTTAATATGATGTACAGTCTGCTGTCATGTCACTGTTAACACTTTGATCATAGTTACAACAAAATGGAAGCAAAGGCTAAGATTACTCTAGTTAGTGGCACTGAAATAATATTGTGATTTAATGAGTACTCTACAGTTGGATTTAATTTTATAATTTAGCAGCAGAACAATAAAAATTGAATGACATTTCCAAACATTAAATGATACAAGCTGTGGGCTTTAAGGGCTAAAAAGTTCACTCAGCACCAAAAGAGTTTTGCTTTAAAAGTGACGTTTCCATTAAAATAAGCAATAACTACAAATCTAAACCTGACTAAACATAATTGATCTGACCAGAGAAGGCTTGATTTGACTCCTTTAAACTGCATTACAAAACATTTCACATTTCTCTGAAGACAATATATTACTTTATTATTGTATTATCTTATATTATTCAACTTACATTATGAAATTCATAAGCAATTATTCTGACAGAATCCTGTTATCAATGTTAAAATATTGGGATGTAGACAGGCACCTGACTACTTTTTCATCTTGTCTGCATTGGGACTCTAATCATCTATATGAGAGTAGTCCAGTTCATAACTGATAGATTGGTCTTTCTCTGACTTATATTTCTTAGTTAATTGTCATATTTATCAAAGCAAGGGATGTCAATGTTGGGAAATTAAACACTGTATCAATACTATATATCTTAAGCAGGACACAGACTATATCTCACTCTACTCTGTTGAAATAATAAGGTGAATTTTATGAGGGGATAGTTTACCAGCCTGCCCTGACCTTACAGTTGGTTGGCACCATGCCAGTGCGAAGGCTAGCTGGCCCACAGTGATATTAAACAAGGGGCATCCTTAATTAGTTAAGAATAGAACATCCGCCACTCAGGCACAGAACGTCATGCCCTAGAGCGCTGCTAGCCAATCAGATTGGTCAGCAGCTCTGCAATCCCAATAGCACCAGGAGACAATCATGGTCACTGCTAGTTCTCACAAAGAAGTGAAGATGAATACCAGAGTTGAGCTAAATCAGGGGATTCTGATCGTCACTGCTGTGAGATTCTAACATGACGTGGATGAGAGCCATGTTAGAACCTGGGGGAAGCATTAAGGAGGGTAGTGTCTTAGGAAAAAGGGATGGGAACAAGGAACAGCCTCCAAACGGTCTCCTTTTAATTGTCAGCAGATAACACTGCCAAAGCTGTTGGGCTGGCTGGCTGCCTTCTGCTTTGTAACCAATTTTAAAGAAAAAAGCTGCAAAAGCTGTTTTTGAATTTGCATTGCTAGCATATAGATATGTCCACACTCAATGCCAGGGAATTCCTGGAAGGATCATAGACATTAATGTTTAAATATTCTGTTCCTCAAAGCATTGAAAGACTTAGGATTGGAATTTGCCCAAATGCCAATAGACCTAGCATTTTAAAAGGGGTAGCCAACAGTTTACAGGTGGAAATTGAAGGTGATGAAATAGATGGAGTAGCAACAGAGAGGTTAAAATTGGAGCAGAAGAAATTAGAATTTAAAGAAAAGGAGAAAGAACAAGAAAGACAGAGAGAGAGAGAGAGGAAAGAGAGGAAAGAGCAATGAACAAAGGAAGAGTTTTAGGAAAAACTGCATGACAATGCATTTGAACTTAAATCTCAAGCCGAGGAGCAAGAATTCTGCTGCGTGCAATGAAAATGCTATTGGTTTAGACTTGAAGGCCGAAGCGAGTTGGTTTGCTCATTTAATTCTTAAAGTTTGAGGAGGTGAAGGTAGAAGCTCCCTTTACCTCTTTTGAGCAGATGGCACAGTGGTTGAAGTGACAATCCAATATTGGTGCTTATTACTGCAGAGTAAACCTCTGGGGAAATGACCAAAGAGTATTCCCTCTTGCGTGAGGCAAGCACCTCTGGTTATGAAGCAGTTAAAAAAAAGCTATTTTAAATGCATACCATTTAACACTGAATATGTATCCTCAAAGATTCCATAACCCAGGAAGCAGCTTGATCAGGTGTAAACAGATTTGAATGGCTGAAGCAGTTTGCTTTTGAATGTCAGAGAATACAGAGAGACCACAGTCTATACTGACAGTAAGCAGTTAACTTTACTGGAAAGACTTAAGACCTAGGATGCAAGATTATACCATTAGAGTTTATTCATTCAACCATACCACCTCAAAATCACCCACATTCCTGGGAAATCAAATGTGATTGTCAACACCCTGTCCAGAACATAGAGAGATACAGTTAGAACTAAAAAAAGATGACATTGACTGAACCTAAGAGAATGAATGTGTGTGTGAATGAGTGCATTTTGTTGTTTCATGTATTGAATTCTTTTTCATTCTTTAGTCAAGACATCAAAATGAATCTCATTTCTTATGTCACATGAAAGACATGTCATGGACACAGGTCAGAACCTTGAAATGCTGTGAACATTTAAAATTGTAATTCCAAATTTTCTTTTTAAAAGAGGTCTGAAATTGTCAAAAATGACTTCAGATATAAAATAAATAGCTGTCTGGATAGAGAGAGAGAGAGGTCTGTTTCAGATTTCCAGTTTATGCAGTTGTTGGTTTTGTTTATTAGAGTATTGGAGGTTGTAACTAGCAGGATTGTTAAGTGAGGACCAATAGATGCAATACTGATGGATTATAAAAAGCAAAGGCTCAAGCATTGTTCATTGTTGCATCCTATTAGTTACAGCACAGCATAAAGCTTGATGGGACTGTAAACTGTATGGAGTGTACAAGAGGTTCATACATCCAATTAGGGCTCAGGGGCTTAGGGTAAAATTGAGGCTGGATGTTACACACCCTGCTGGTGGACAATAAATGTGGAAGGCTTGTAAAATCAAACTTGGGGCCTGCTTTCCACCTCCATGCCACCAATCTCTCTCACATTTTACAAGAGGGGGGGCATACAGTGGAGGCAATGGACAGCCCACCCGCCCATGGATACAGAGTGACCTTCAATAGCTTGTTGATGACCACATGAGGGCATCATCCCACTCCTATCCCAAATTTACCAGCAACAGGAGGAGCTACATGCCATGTGTGAAGTTTGTCATCTTTAGCTAGACAGGCTGCTGTTGGACAAGAGGGCATCCTCATTTACAAATCCTTTGCGCCCGTTTGAAACAGCTCCTCACTAAGATCATCCTTTTTCCTTTACCTAGCCCTCTCATTTCAAAAATGCAGCTCCCTGCTCTCCCATTCCATCTCATTCACCAGGGCCTGCCAAGATGGCCACAATGATAGCCCATGCTCACCTTATGTCTGGGCTTCTCTTCCTTGGGATTGCCCTGTGCACCAGCAGTGGCCACCCATCACAGCTGGTACTGCTGGGACGACAGAGATCCTGGGCATCTTGCCTCAAAGCAATTAACATTACTGCCAGTTTGAGATTGTCAAGAGGTAGCCATCATGCTGCTACCAATGAGGTGCTACAATCATTAATGCTTGAGCTCAACCATCTACAGCTCATGATAATGACGTACACAAGAAGACCCAAATGTAATTCATCCAGGTTTGCTAATGATATAAAGCTATATGGGGCAGTAAACTGTATGGAGGATGCAAGAGATTGCATAAGGTTGCAGATAAGAATCTGGCAAACAAAATATAATGTGGGAAATGGGAAGTTATCTGGAAAACAGATGGCTGAGGCTCAAGCATCAATGCTTGTGATACTTTATTAGTAAAAGTCTACCAATCCAAATGCACACGTATTCTGAATCCCTGTTTTCTGTCCATTACCAAGCCCTCAATCAATCAATTTGGATTTTACCAGATGCATTATCTTTCACCACTAAAATGCTGATGATATGACTATCTCTCAGCAATCTAAACTGGGGAACAGGTTAATAGGTAAACAGAATATTTTATAAATGGACTAAGTAATATTTATTTTTACAGGGACTATCTTTATACAGCAATGACAGAACAAATACAATGAACAATTTAAAGATATATATTTTATATATATATATATATATATATATATATCAGCTATTATTTCAAAAGAATTGATGCATAAGAGGCCTCACTTCAATTATGTAGTGTTTTGGTGGGACCACACCAGGATGTTGTGTACAGTTTTGTTCTCCTTAACAATGTAAGGATATATTTGCCTCAAGGGGAGCGTTGCAATGGTTCACCAAACTGATTCTGGGATGAGAGGATTGTTCTATAAGGAGATATTAAATAGACTAGACCTATGCTCCCTAGACATCAGAAGAATGAGAGATGCTCGAAATGGAACATGAAAAATTCTAAAGGAGCTCGATAGGATGAGAGGGCATTTTTCCTCACTGGGGAAACTAGAATTAGAGGTCAATTCCAGCACAAGGAGTGAGCCATTTAGGACTGAGATAAGGTAATCAGTAATTTTGGGTTACACTGCCATTACCTCATCACTGTCTACTGGATGAAAGTAGAACACATGTACATACCTCCTTTCGCATTAAATTATCAATTAAATCTTGACTAAAAATGATCACTGAAGTATCCTGATCACTGATAAGTGAACACTAAAAGTTTTCCAGTGAACATTTTGTCATCACATTGCATCAATTCAGTATTCAAATCATACGACAATGAAAGAGTTTGCTGCATACCTGGGCTTCAAATTAGCCAATCATAAACAGCAAGCAAAACAACAGCATCTTGTTAAAAGATGAGTTGTAATGATCTTTGTCTGCAATCATTTTCCAGTTAAATGATCCTGCTAAAGGGGTATAGACATCTTGTATGACAGGAGGTTTGTAATTTGAGGAGTGTGCAATGATGTGATCAATAACATGTTGATGCCATCGCTTCACCGATTTCATCTGCTGCTACCACTTAAAAAATAGAGATTACTGAGAATTGACAATAAAACTTAGAAGACTGGAAGCTACATAGGATATAATATCCACAGCAGTCACTTCAAGAAACAATGTGACAGCAGTTCCCAGGAATTTATTTGCAAACTAGCTTGTAAAGTTGTAATAGGTATTATTTAAAGGGCCGATTGCTTTTAAAATTGTTCTGAAAATAATAACTACCATTTTCCACATACATAGGATTACTTTAAAGGTGTACTGTTGTTCCACTGGACAGTATAGAATTTGTCAACCATGTTGAAATTTAATGAGTTTGTACTGAAGTTGTGTTTTCTGCTTCACCACCACTCCCCTAATTTACTTTTGTGTTGATTTTAAAATATAACATTTTCATGGTTTTATTTTAAAAAGCATTGTTTATGATTATTATCTAACATGAAACGTTAGCGATCCAATATCCACAAAAAATAGACATTAATGACACGACAAAAAACCTCACTACCTTTGCCTTTGAAAATTCCACACAAGATATTAAATGGGTAACAACATTCCAAAACTCTGGAAGTTTTGTTTATTATGTCCCCTGTGTTTACTGAAGTGTTGGGTTGAAGGAGCTTGGGCAGGCCAGCTAGGTAAGATGATAATCTTCAGCAATACTCATACCCTTGGGGATGCAGTATGAGATCTAAAAAACCCAGGGAATAAAGGCGAAGAGCTCAAGATGCTTCACTGTATTAATGATGATGGGACAGACTAATGATGATGAAAGCTCTGATCAATGACACTAATCATTCAGATCTCTGAAAAAGATGTTGGTCGTAGATGTTGGTCAATTTTCAATTCTGCCAAAGGTTTGTTGACCTAGTATTATAAATTCAGCAAGAATAAAGGCTGTGTTCACTCTCTAGCAACCAATTTTCTTGGAATGGATACATAAGTTACAGTGACATCAATACAAATACATCATGACAAGTGTTTCACATCTGTCCAAATGTTAAAAACATTAGAGCTGGAGGTTCATTACTATTGTGCACAGTTTGAGTGTGATATGATTTTGATGTTTCTGAGGTCTGATGTTGTTCAATAACATAAATAAGGTATTTGACTGATTACTGACAAGACTCAGATGTGAACTGTATACAATATATACAGTCTCGTCTGACAACAGACAAACCCTTGGGGATGCAGTATGAGATCTAAAAAACCCAGGGAATAAAGGTGAAGAGCTCAAGATGCACTGTATTAATGATGATGGGACAGACTAATGATGATGAAAATGTCCCACCTAAATCAGCTGGTTCTGCTCTGACATGCCATACAGTTCTAACGTGTATCTTTTTTCACTTTGCTCATTCATGAATTAATGCTGTTGATATTTTTTGTGAACACTAGGTCCATCATCTAATAATAGAAGAGATTTGAGTCTTTTTACCCCACGGTCATTGCAAATGCTTTTGGCCCAATGCATTTTGGCTGAGCTAAATGAAAATATTTTCCTTTCTCCATTCTGGTATTTCAATTGTTCACAGCCTAACTTAGAATAATCCAATGCGTGGCACAGTCAAACACCAGTGAAATCACCATGCAGTGAAGGGTGCTGTTTCTGTCTTCCAGGCTGTTCAGCTCACAACCTTAGCTGCTTTTTGGGTTTTTGTGTTGCTGGGACAGGGGAGGGTAAGGGGAGGCAGTTGGAGCAAAAATGAAATACTAAAATACAACATACATGGAGATCTGCCATTGGTCTGTCCCCTTCAGCCTTTTGCCTCTTCCACTCTCTTGTCCTATTAGAGGCACTGAGGAACATTCTTTAATTTCTTATTCAAATGACAAGATCTCAGGTATTCCCTCTTGGCAATTCCCTGTACATTCTCAAAGTGTGATTCTTCCCACCTCCTCCAACATACACAAAAACTGGCTAATTCACTGACTCTTCTCACTGAACTTCAGGTGGAGCTCAGGTTTTTTTTGCAGTCCTACCCCTTTGATCAGTTAAAACAATGTTAAACAATGTAAGCTATGATGTATGGAAGGCTGCAAAAACTAAATTGCTCTTCTGCAGGTATGATTCTTTTCTTCTGAACTAAACCTGCTTCTGGCCTTTGACCTGTCTTTCTGTAAGTCATAAAGTAAACATTTCAACAGTAATCTCACTGGGTAGCTGATCTAGTCATTTAGCTCAAGTCACATATTTCTTGGAAATGCTATTTTAGTCCACTCCAAAAACAAGATTCTGATCCTCAGAAAAATGAACCTCACAACACTGACAACCAGCGATCCAGTTAATTCTACGCATGCACCCTATGGGCCATAATACTCTTGACCCACACATTGCACCCATATCCCTGCTCTACCTTGGCTTTCTGGACATGGCATCTCAGCCCCAACCCAAGCTGACCTGACTCAATGTTCTATTCTAAGCACTCATCCACTTACCGGACAGTCTACCCTCTCACTTCTGCACCCTAACCCTTCACCATCCTGGCATTCTCCCCTTTATCCAGGTATCATCCTAACACCATCACAGAGCTGCCACCCACCTCCTAAGCCTCCCTCCTCCAAGCCGTCATCTATTTTCCTCCTTCCCCCCTCACACCTGGCAACTCATCCTTCACCTATCTGCACCCGACACCCCTCACCTGCCATCCTCATGCACTTGCCTTACATACTTGCCTTCTCTTTGTAGCTTTCAAAGGGTTGCAAGACATTTAAACTACTTATGTGACACACCAATTGCTAAAAGAGGGGTGTGTTTTCAGCACAGACACACAACACAGGTGGATGCAAACATTCCTGGATAGGTCTCCACTGTTTTTGATAAAACGTTACTGGCCAGAACATTCAAGGGCAGAACTGATCAAAATGTAAGAGTGTATTTATTGTCCATTCGGGATCAGAAGCATGGTTTGGGAATAGGTGACCAACATTATTGTGTTCAGCAGAGACAATGTTTTTTATCCTGGTGTAATTTATACTTTTGCATAATGTATCTTCATAACATGATGACTATCAAAGGCAATTCATAACAATTGATCCTATCCGTCAATTTTCTTCCTCCTCAAAAATGAAATGTTTCTTTTCTCTTCTTTTCTCTTCTTTTTACCTAATTTCATTAATCATTAGTCATATTATGTAAAACCCCTCTCCTAATTCCAATTCCTTTCCATTTGCATTCTCTGAAATTGGCATAGTCAAAGTTTCTCATCCACTCTATTATTGATGATTAAAATTAAACTTCATTACATAATAAACACATGACAAATTGCTTTAAAATAATACAAACTGATCTGAAAAGTTTATTTCTCACAACGTCATTTCCTCTTCATCATCTTCACAAGTAATGTAGATGCTGTGCTAGAGCTCTGAATAATCACAGATTTCAGCTAGATCACTTCTACCAAGCAACAAGGAATATTTCTCATTAAATTTGCTTGGTAGTATTTCCAGGATTATAATTTTCAGGAGCAACAGTGGATTCCTTTGGCAGAGGAACACCAGGGGCCCCTCTGTTGTTTCCAGACATACACCAAGTCAACTACTAGGGTTTGATTGACTCGCTCCGAAGCTTGACATACAAGACTATAATAGCTTGGAGCATTTATCAATGAGATTAGCTTGGTCTGCTCCCAACTGATTGCTCTATGCTATTCTAAATACCTGACATTTCATCATGTCTGTAGTCTCCCCATGTCGCAAAGTGAATTTGGCACGAACAGCCACCACAAATGTGTGCAGAAATAAGCAAACAGAAGAAATAAAATGGAAGACTAAGAAGTGCAAAATATATGAGAAATAAATGAGGAAACAAGTAAATGAAAAAATAGGAGAAGACAATTGATCATGGAAATTCAGAGGGAAAGATGCCAAATCATGAGATGGGGAGGCTGGGTAAATAGAAGTGCAGCAGAAGAAGATGGGGAAAAGCATGTACATCTCTCCTAGTGAACAGCTGATGAATACATTTCCCTGTTTATTTATTTGTCAATGAGCAATGCTAATTCAATAAATAGAAATATCAGAAGCTGATGTTATTGTTCTGGCTTTGGAGCGATAAGAGAGAGGGGGAGAGAGAGATACTGTTGGAATATGGGGTGGCTGGGAGAAAAGAGTGATAAAGACCTCTGCAAATGTTAAATAGAGAAGGAGACATATTGTTGGTGGTGTAGACAGAAAATCTGTTCAGGTGAAAGATGTTGTTGAGGCAAGGAGAGAAATTGTGAGAGAGACAGGGGAGCACTGTTCAGTGATTATGGTGCAAAATGAAGGAAAAGGGAAAGAAACTATGTTATAGGGGATGTTCTTGAAAAATGTCTACAGATGGAAACCAATATTTCTATTATAATATTAATAATAAAGAAACTATAACAGCATGAAACCTTCCTGAAATGATTATTAAGGCTATAATAGCCTTGTTCTTACTCAAATTGACATTTAAATCATTCAACTATGAAAGCACTATTATTATATAAATGCTAAAAATATAAGGCCAATTTTTGGAATAAGTCACCACAACACTATAAATACTGACTACTCCACAGAGATCTGTGCAGCACAAAACTATTCCACATTGAAGCAGATCTGGTAACTCAAAGTGACAGGATCACAAGTGAGTTATTAAGGCTTTTCTCAAACAAATTCAACACTTCAAAAGTCCCCATTGAGCACTGTGTTTATACACAGTGAGTTTTATGCAATAAAATATTACAAATTAATTGTCAAATTAATTATGTAAATGTTGGAATATGTGTTCAGCTTTCGCTATCATACATACATGTGAAAACAACAATTTATCAGCCAGCCGGTACACCAGTGTGTTGTATAATTGTTGTTAATGACTAAATGAGCAATTATAAGTTAAAAAATGATTGCAGATGCTTTTCAGAACATAATCCCAGAACTGGGTGACATATGAGGTGCTTTCTAGCACAATCTATTTAGAAGCATCTGGTTCAGTGTAACCATTGCTTTGTGTAGGCAAATTAGTTCAGCAGAAATGTCAAATTAAACATCATTTATGTATTTGAACTTTTATTACTATGAAAAATGCTTGCAGTCATTGCTACATTTTTATTTGGATGTGTTTATTTTCTCTTCTTTGAGGTGTCTTAGGTTGCAGATGAATATGTGTGAGTAGGTTATCATGGACTATGACCCTCACTACAGGGCCAGTCAGTAGATATTAAAGTTAAGGCTATTTTTAAATCTATTCAGCCCATAACAGGTACACAACAATAGAGTGTACCTGCAGATAACTGAAAATGGATATTGCAGATATTTGGCTTTAATCATTGGCAGGAGCGTAGAAAGACCTGAAGAAATGATACTGATGCATGAACATTTTCCATAGCCAAGTGAAAATTAGTTAAGAATCTGAACTTCTTTCTTCCATAACAAAATGTAAATTTACCCTCTTAACAACAAATATAAGCCTCTTAATCTTTGTAAAGAAACACAATGAATAACACAAATCCAACCTGAAGCTGGATAGAAATTATTACGAAAAAATGATATTATCTTTCTTCCTATAAAAAAGGTGTAATGACTGATTAACTGATATTGCAGATGATGAAAGCAGATGTGATTTCAGGAAAAGAAATATTATTTAAAAGAAAAATAATTAATAAGCAAAATGTATTCCCTCAGAACTTTGCTGGAAAAAAACGATAGCGTTTTAACAATGCGTACCATTATTAAGGCAAAAGAAATCAGCTCGCAAATTCAGCAAATTAAATGATGTTGATTTGTTAAGAGAAATTGATTGTGTAAGGGACAATGGGCTAATGACCTTTCTGGAACCCAGTATATAACTTCAAGTGACTTAACTTGTCAGGACTCATTTGAAAGCCTGGAGTTGGTGTGAGCAATGTTATCATTTGTACATATGTTATGGACCAGGCCAAATCCCCACAAAATATTTTAAGAAGGTGGCCTCGACACTATTTTTTTCTTATTTTAAAGACAGATGTGAAGTGGATATCCCAGGTGTGATGCAGCAGATCAAACCACATGGCTTTAAGCCAAACAGAATTTATTTAAACACTATAGTTGAAACCCAACCAAAAGAAAACAGATATATTACACCAGAGATATTGATGACATTTTCTTCCTCTGGACCCATGGCGAGGAATCACTGAAACAATTACACAGTGATATCAACAAGTTTCATCCCACCATCAGACTTATTATGGATTACTCTTTAGTATCTTGGACACATGCATTTCCATCAAGGATGGGGACCACAGCACCTCACTCTACTGCAAACCCACGATAACCTCACAATGCTACACTTCTTCAGCTTCCAACCAAAACATAATAAAGCAGCCATCCTCTACGGAGAAGCTCTATGCATACACAGGGTCTGTTCAGATCAATAGGAACGTGATAGACACCTGAAAGTTCTCAAGGATGTCCTCATAAGAATAGGATACGATACTCAACCCATCGATTGCCAGTTCCATCATGCCACAGTGAGAAACTGTAATGACCTCCTCAGGAGACAGACATAGGTTGCAAGCGATAGGGTACACTTCATTGTCCAGAACTTTCATGGAGCCAAAAAACTACGCCATGTTCTTCGCAGTCTGCAACATATTATTAATAAAGATGAACACCTTCCCTACGCCTCCATTTCTTGCATTTAAACAACCACCAAACCTTAAACAGATCATTGATCGCATCAAACTGTTCAGCCTTCAGGACAACACAAACCACAACACCATACAACCCTGTCATGGCAACCACTGCAAGATGTGTCAGAGTGAACTGGGAGAAGTGGCTACTCTCCTACCTTTCTTAAACTAGCCTCTCTCCAGACATTTTGGCATCTCTGTCTTTATGACTTCTCTTAAAAAATCAAGGACAAAATAACCTTGTTAAAGGGGCAGCATTGTCACACATAGAAGTTAGAAATTGGAGGACATAATCCATAGAAATAGCAACTGTGGTGAGAGATCAATACTGTTCATGATGGCAAGAACAAGGGTGCCAAGGAGCAGGGGTGAGTGGCAGGCAACCGATGGAAGGATGGCAGAGAAAGTCCATAATACCACTGTGCAGTGTTTGCAATTTAGTGGGATTCCCCGTGTCCCTGAGTATGAAAATTCCTCATTGTGGAAGTGTGGAACTGGGCTAAAATATTATCTTGGCCAGGGCTCTCAACTTTTGCAAAGTTTGAACTTGCCATTGTCTACATGAAAACACTTGGAAGCAATAAATGTATCCAAGAGGGAGCCTCTTCTCCTTGATTTCCCAACTCAATGAGCTCAAAGTTTGCCATGCCCCACTGCTGTCTTCCTGCTGGAATGCAATCACAGCATATCAAAACTGAGAGGTCCATCCTAAATTAAACATTGGTCCATTTGTTAAAATTCAGCTGAGCTGGAGTTGTCAATAAGGTTCCCTAATGCAATTTGATTTTAGGAGCTTTATCAATTTGATCAGGCATTGAGGCCTATAGTTAAATCAAGGAGGAGAAAAGAGAGTGGCTGGGCAGATCTAGAACATGGCCAGGCTGAACCAGTAATAGACGGACACTCTGGGTCCTGACATTTCAAGAGAATTGGACCATTTCAGTTGAGCAGCCACTAGAGATCTATTTAAGCATGTTTAAGCAGTTAGGCATTCTAAAATGCAGAGTATTGAAATGGTCTTAGGTGCCCACCTAAACAAAGGTTTTGATCAATTTAGCAGCCACACCTCTGCCTTGTTCTAATGGTGTCTACTTCATGCCTGAAAATAGTGGCAAAGATGTTGAATTTGGACTTTGATGACTAAATGGAAGAATTGCTTAATATTTAGATTCTAAGGACAAATTTGAATTAGCCAACTTCTAGTGGGGTGACATGGTGGCTCAATGGTTAGCACTCCTGCCTCACAGTGCTAGGGACCCAGGTTCGATTCCACCCCCAGGTGACTGTCTGTGTGGAGTTTGCAAATTGCCCTGTGTCTGTGTGGGTTTTCTTGACTGCTCTGGTTTCCTCCCACAATCCAGGTTAGGTGGATTTGTCATGGGAGATGCAGAGTTACTGGGATGGGGGGTGGAGTTCCCTAAATAGGATGCACTTCAGAGGATGGTGTGGACTGCAGGGATTCTATCTAGGTACATCTTGCTTTCAAAATTGAAAAAATATATTGTGCTCAGCAAGCTTATAAGTAATATTTTCAAATCCTTTATCAGGGATTAGAGTCATTCAGGATAGCTAAGGTTATTATACTGATGGCTGATCTTGTGCTCTTCTCTTTCTGTAAATGCTTTGCTGACTATTTTCCATACCACAGTTCACACTTCATTTCACTCTTTCCATGTAATTTTCATGCATGTCTTTCTTTATGGTGTTTCTACGGCTGAATCTTGTCATAGTTTAGCTGTGTCAAATTCAGTGAGTTTCTCTCGGTAAGGCCCAAACAGGATTTCTCACCTTGTCATCACACATCACCCCAATAACTACCTCCTTTGCCCTTATAGTGATGCTTTCATCTGATACTAGCCTGTTTCCAACACTCACAGTATCTGGAATAACTCACTGTTGCCAGGCACTAGTTCTATCTTTAATGGGCATTGTACTTGTGGACCAGCACTATCAATCTGGAGTTGCCCTGCACAGGGAATGTCATTCGCTCCGGACATGATGCTGACCAGGGCTCGTGCCTCTCTTAACCGGGGAGCCAATTTTCTATCGTCTGCATAAAAACATGTCGAAGAAGTACTTATATTCAAAAGGAAGCAGTTATCTAAAACTCCTTCTCCAATTCTTTTTTCTAATTGCGAAGCGAGGAGCAGTTGATTCAGGCAATGAGTAGGCAGACTGTCATTTGAGTCTGGGACTGGAACTCGAGGCTGGGGTGCACATTCTTGGCAGAAGGTAAGAATACTGATAGAGAAGAGCATTTGAAAATTCTGTAGAGGTATGTTCTGAAGGCAGTTAGCTGGTGGGGCTGAATTTTACTCGGGTTTATGATTATTCAGGGATAGGCGGGATCTGGTGGCACTGAACTGGAATTTGAAGGAGCACAAGCAAGTGAAATTCGAGCAGATAAACATTCAGGAAGAATAGGTGAACATGCAAACTTTCAGAGGGGACTGTAGTCTACGGTATTTACTGGTAAATGGAGAGGAAGAGAGGCTCTGAGCAGTAGGAGAAGAACAGATAAATGTCTGACTGCTTCTTGCAGTAGATCAGAGGTTAGAGTTAGGATTCGCCGCTTGTTTTGAAAGTAACAAAATGTATTAGTGCTTTTCTTTGATTGATTTTAGTGAATGTGATATTTATGGGCAGTATGGTGGCTCATAAACCTTTGAGTATTCCATACAAGCACTAGATTCAAAATATAATTCTTTAAATGGTTTGGACAACACAACAACCTACATTTTATATTCTATGTAAACATGCTATGTTGCTTTTTCAGAAATAAGATGTAAGTGGGTGTCAAGTCTCAGAAAGAGATTTTAGGAGAATCAATCAATGACAAAATAGTTAGATTTTAAGGGGAGTTATAAAAGAGGTGAGTTTGTTGGAAAGGCTAAATGATTTTGGACAGAAATTCCAGAGATCGAAGCACAGGTAACTGATAATATACCCACCCTTTGTAAAATACACAGGAAAGGAGGGCTGGATTTTGAACAGCGAGGCAGTAGCTTAAGTTAATCAATTCCACACTCTGTTGTAATGGGGTGTTGTTGGAGGAAGAGGTAGGCCCAATGACTACAGAAGTAGTTTTGAGGGTGATACATGGGCTTCCATCTGTTGAAGTGAGCTGGTGAGTAAGCTCACTTCAGCTCCCTGATACTTAGTCGCTGTTTTTTTCAGACAATTTGAACCCTCTATGCCTTACAAATTCTCAACTCCTTCTGGTCTCACATACCCTCCTTAGCAACTGGTCCCCCAACCATAGCCCCTCATATGCTCATGCTTATGTAATGCAAACTCACCCAGGATCAAGAAAACAGCTCTCAGTATCAAAACATGATAGTGAAAAAAACTCCCATCCATGAAAGCATCATTCTTTGCAATCTAATCAAGGGGTTAATTTCTTATAAAAACAAACACAGTTTTGTTATAGCTCTAACTCTCTAGTAGTCACTTTGATCTGTCAATCAAACTGTGAAATCAGAATACCCTGCTGAGATGTTTGTAACTATTGAAACTCAGCCAAACATTCATTTGAATTCGCCTTAGGGGAACATCCATCAAATAGTCTTTTTGAAATCACTTGAATAGATGCTACACTGACTGACCTGTCAATCAAATCAAAAACAAAAGTTACTGGAAAAGCTAAGCAGGTCTGGCAGCGTAATTGGAGAGAAATCAGAGTTAATGTTTCAGATCAAGTGACACTTCCTCAGAACTCCAGCAATTTCTGTTTTTATTTCTGATTTATGGCATCCGCTGTTCTTTTGGTTTTTGTCAATCAAAGCAGTCGAACAGAAAGATTTTGAATAATTGTTGATAGAGTGCAGCCAGTATTTTACAGCTGAAAAAGTGGGGTATTAAAAAATAACTTTAGACATGCCACATAAACAGACATTAACCATCCATCCAGCAATAATTTCAAAAGGCCTAGGCTAGTTTGGGTTTTTCTCTCAGTCATGTTCTTCTCCATTTACTCCTTTTGATAAAAGTCAAATCTGTCAAAAATAGGGGGCAGGCTTCAGCATGTGTCTCCTGCTTTCCATTTTTAAAAGTGCAGAGAGTCATTTTGTGTGAGTTTGGCCTAGAAAGAGAAGTCCCGAAACAGAGCATGGAGAAAACAAAAGGAAATTGAATTGTCAATAGGATGACTGAGCAGGAGTTAAGTTCTCTGAATTATACGAGTTCTGAGACGACAGGAATAGTAGAGAAACTAGAAGTTTGAGGCTAGGATAAGGGGGCTGGAAATGGGGTCATTGGGAAAAGACATTAGTAACAGAGGAACGGAGGTCATCAGTTATTTTGCTCTCCGGGATGATTCTAGGGCAGTGGGTGATTTTGACAGATGACAGTAAGGCCTGACAGCACTTAATAAATATTTTAAATATACAAATGATGTTTATTGCAAACTTTCTACTGCTTCAAAATCATTCGAAACATGGCCAGTCACACAATAGCAAGATGCTAATAGTAACTGTTGTTGCACAACATTTGCAGAATCGCCGCTTGGCTTTCAGTGCAACCTCACTTCACAGGAATGGTATTGTTTCAAATGATTAGTCCCAAAGACTGCTTGCAATCGCTACAACAAGCTAAACACTCTGAAATGAAATAGCAGTGACAAGTCTGATTTGTGCATTAATAATTCAGATGGTTCTATTTTTACAATAGCACCACTCTAATATTCATTGTATGGTTTCTGTCCGGATATGGAGACTTTTTTCTAGCAGTTACAATTTGTATGACAGTTTAATTTTTGCCATTATTTCTTTTTGTCAAAGCTTACAATTTTTTTTTAATTTCCGTGTCATTTTATGTGAGAGTTTTGAATCCATATTTCAAAGCTGAATAATGACAGTGACTGTTTTCAGTGTAGTGATATGGAAAACCAAAAAAGTAGATTTTTTAAAGGAAAAACTTGCCATACAAAAATAAAATTAAAAATCACTAGAAAAAACAATCTTTCACCTTCAACAAAGGGACAGTGTTACTTTATGGAAGGAATGTGCAGTATTGGATTATCTTTGTAGCCTAATATTGTGATCATAGCAATGTTGTATTTTGTATCATTAATTTAAACAATTATTTGCAGAGCACCCAATTCAGATGAACAGAATGTTACAAATATTTCGATTAATATCTACATTTTGGTTGATGTTCTGTGAGTTTTTTTTTTAGTCCAAGAATGGTCATTAACTTCCTCAGCCCAGAAAATGAAAGGCATGCCTCATCTGAGTCTCTGCTACTTTTACTGAATTGCAAGTGACTTACTGGAGGTGTTTCACTTCATAATGCTGATGGAGAGAGTTACACATGAATGAAGGATAAACAGCGATTAATTTCAGTCAATAAATAACGGTTTGCAGCCTCTCATCCAAGAGGAACAATCACTTTTCCATTTTTCCTGCCAAATGAGCTGATGAGGAAAATAGGGAGTTGACCACATAAATCAGTCTTAATTTCGCCTTCCCCATTAAAACCCAACCATTAAGACCATCCTCGGCTCATTTGAGCCTTTCCTGTTTGATACTTTCAATTTTTGCAAAAGGGGGGAGTTCACTCATCATAAAATTTCACTTTGGCTGGCTTATCATTTGCATTTGAGTCAATAAATTGCCATTAGCATAAACAATTAAACTAGAGACTGTGACAATTGCACTCCCTCAGAAGGAATATCATCCCCTTGCAGAATTGATCTGTAGATTTTATTTATAAACCACAACGTAGAAAACATTGGAAGAGTTTTCAACAGACTTCTTTAGAATAGGGTTTAGAATTTAAAAGGTAACTCCCTGGAACATCCTGATATAACAAAGTTTACTTCAAGTTTTAATATATTTCTATTAAAGATTTTCACCTCACAAAGGTTCATTTTGCCTTGATTTCAATTTTCATTGCAGATAGCTTAGTCACATTGAGTAATTTTGCTACTCTGTGTGCATCTGGAACCAAGCAGGAGTGGCAGATTAATTTTCATGATAATTGTATGCAAGTAATAGTTCAACACATACTTAAAGCCACATGGTGCACTTGAGCTGAAAATGGCTGCTGCACCCAAGGAGGGAAGAAAACAGCTGCTTAAACTGAGGAAAAAGAAGCTGAATCTCATATAAATTAGATCTCAAGCTATTGGGGCCAGCTTTTAGATTATAATCAGATTTACAGGACATCAGTGTCAAATCCAATATGGTCTCCCAAGTGAAAAGCTCAAAGAAAATGATAAAAGAAACAGTTGGGATGTCATTAAGCAACGTGCAGAAAGGTGATTCACTTAGCCTGAGCTACACTGACCATTTTAGGGTAGAAGCATTTGTATACTTGGTTTTACATTTCCAAAGACTTACTCTAGTGTTAGACATCTGGTATTATCTCATGAAGAAATTGAAAGTAATTAAAGTAATTTTTTATATATAAATGCACAGTGGCTCAGTGGTTAGCACTGTTGCCTCACAGCGCCAGGGACCTGGGTTCGATTCCAGCCTCGGCGACTGTCTGTGTGGAGTTTGCACATTCTCCCCGTGTCTGAGTGAGTTTCTCCCGGGTGTTCCAGTTTCCTCCCACAATCCAAAGATATGCAGGTTAGGTGAATTGGCTGTGCTAAATTGCCCATAGTGTTCAGGGATGTGTCGATTAGGTGCATTAGGTCTGGGGTAAAATGTAGAGTAGTAGGGAAATGGGTCTGGGTGGGTTACTCTTCGGAGGGTCGGTGTGCATTTGTTGGACTGAAGGGCCTGTTTCCACACTGTAGGGATTCTATAAATAAATTGCAGGAAAAAACATTGTTTTCTTTGTGATATGAACCATCTTTTCAGCTATGATTGGAGGTGGAGAACACTGTCTAATTTTTACTGCTCTGTTCCCATAAACTCCCCAAAAGTTGCTGGCATGAAAGAAAAATGAGCACTGATCCCCTTTGTTCTCATTTTACTTTTCAGGAGCATTTCATGCAAATCTCACTCTAACTTCTGGTACTTGCACCTGACTGACTGAAAAATGAATATCAGGAGTCTTTGCACACATATTTCTTTGAATGGCACTGAGCTGCTTCTAAGTGATTATTGGCACTATTGTTAACTAGCTGTCTTAAAGTGGCAGGCTCCTAAACTCTAGGAGATGCTGAAATCTTAACAAATTTCTTATCAATTCATTCTGCTATACCTTAAGATATCTTGTAAAGGCTGTAATTGTACTCCTATTATGAAAGGGGTCTTTTTATTTATTTTACAATGCTTTTTCCTTCTATAGAAAGGACGTTGTTAAACTTGAGAAGAGACAGAAAAGATTTACAAGGATGTTGCCGGTATTGGAGGACTTGAGTGACAGGGAAAAGTTGATTAGGCTGGGATAGTACTGAGTGAGTGCAACAATTTTTGTGTTTGCTGACTTTCAGATAAACCTCGGCCACATCCAGCTGTTCAATGGATGTAAATTATATTCCATGATACTATTTTGAAGAAGAGGAATTATCCATGGTGCTCCGGACAATATTTATCATTAAATCCATATCATAACAATGATAAGTAAGGTATTGACCTAATCATTATCTCATTGCTGTTAGTGGGAGTCTGCTGCAGGACAATTGTTTTACAGCTTTTTGCTGAACTGTCCCTTTAAAAGCTGCAACAAAGGTGGACACAGTGGCAATACCAATGACATGCAGATATACTGACGAGATAGAGAGGAGGCTGTGGTCAGAAGAAGTTCTGTACAATGGCTTCTGCCAACATGGAGCCAGACTCCTGCATGTTCCTCAACATTGACTGAACCCTATCTGGATCCTGTGTCTGGGTGCACACATCCATTAGAACTGTTCTTACATGTCACCCAATAGCATCCACATCTGAGTACTGTGTAGGAGAACCTGTCTGCTACTTCTCCTGCAGTGAGGGTGACACGGTATCTCAGTGGTTAGCACTGCTGACTTACAGTGCCAGGGACCAAGCTTTGATTCCAGCCTCATGTGGAGTTTGCACATTCTCCTTGTGTCGGCAGAATCCAAGGATGTGCAGACTAGGTAGATTATCCGTGGGAATTGCAGGATTTTAGGGATAGGGAAGCTGGGTGGATCTGGGTGGGATGCACTTTGGAGAATCTGTGCGGACTTGAAGGGCTAACTGGCCTGATTCCATCTTGTAGGGATTCAATGAGGGGCAACCAAACTGTCTTTTACCCCTAGCCTGACAGAGAACCCTATCTGCAAGGTGAAAGTGTTCCACAGTAAAGTGGTCAGCCACATATAAGCAGAAGATATGATTGTTGTCAGACTTGAACTCTCCATAAATGGACCTTATCCTATTTCTCCAAGAGCACCACCACATAGGGGAAGTTTGGACTGCCATAAAAACCTTTACAAGATGACTAACCAATACCATTATGGCATAATCATTACTGAAGGATTTCAACACAGGAACAGTGGATAGAATGTTATGATGCAGTATAACATTCCACATTGTCATCAAAAAGGGCTTTCAATTATGGGGATGTAATCCCTGGGATCCCACCTGATACATCCACCCACCCTTCTCCACTTCCAGGGATTCAAATTTGCATTCTCCAAGTAAGTTCCATTAGCATGTTCTTGTTGCACAATCATCAGGAATTTAATTTCTTCTATGCTCCTCCACCTACAGGCTGTGTAACTGTCATTCCTGTCTTCCTTGCTGTAAATTATTAAGATGCAGTCTTTTCAAAACCTAATGTACATGCTGGGGTACAGTTTCAAATCTTTTGTTCTCAATATCAGACCTGACCTTATCTGTGTACTTCTGAACAAACATTTCACATTCCCTTCTCTTGGATTATGAATCAATTGTATTCAAAATGATCTAAGTTAGTATCTTTAATCTTCCTGTTACAACCTCCTCTGGATCTGTATGACTATTAGTACATTTTCAGTTCCCTTGGCTGCAAATTGCAGTCCTCCTGTGCTGTCACTAACCACTCAGAAGGTATAATTGTTCACACCAGAGATTTATACTGAATTAAATCAGCATTAGCATTTCTCACAAACCCTCCATAGCTCCTAATAAGCTTGACTTCTCCCTCACCTTCTGGGTAAACTGGACTCCTGAGATTCTGAGAGTCTGATCATCCCGGACGAAGTACCATCATTTTTGTTTTGCCAAATCGAGGGGTACAACCTGATTGTCATAGTCAGCTGACAAAAATGAGACAAGGTTTCTCAAATTGTGGCCCCCATCTGAGGTAATCATCATAATCATTCAAATCATCCCATTCGTAGAGAGACTTAGCTGGGCATTTGGTGGGTTTCTGATTGCTGTAAGCTGCCATATTAAAGCATTGCATTGTCACTATAATGATGTGGAGGTGCTGGTGTTGGACTGGGTGGAAAAAGTCAGAAGTCACATGACACCAGGGGAGAGTCCAACAGGTTTATTTTAAATCACAAGCTTTCAGAACGCTGCTCCTTCATCAGGTGATGTAGAGGGAAGTACACAGGCACTGAATTTATGGGCAGGGAGATCATTGCAAGATAATCCAGGTAATGAAGAGTGTCAAAAGATAATACAAATAGTGAGAGTAGAGTGTTGACAGGACAAGTTTTTCAGGTGATCAGAAGAGCTAAACAGTGTCAGTAAAGGGTCAATAGAGTTAAGGGTTATAGGTTAACCCTTCACTTGCTATTCTCCTATTGACCCTTTACTCACACTAATTTGCTGGGTCTCTCAAGAGCCCTTTTGCCTAGGCTGGTTGGTTAATTGACCTTCGTTGCCTTTCCACGCTTTCCACAGATCAAACATCTTTGACAATATTGGGCAGTGTCCCAGCCCAAATCAGGCTGCCATCAATAACAATCCAAAGTTACAAAATGGCATTCTTTCTCTGGAGTGCAGTCTTATTCTAACAAGTTCTGTTTGACACAATGTGAGGCTGCCACTCTACCCTCCTTTTACCAAATACCAACTCCTCCTTTACAGACCAATTCTCATTCCCATTCCTCCTGCTGTTCCTGGGGTATTATTTTATGCAGCGTTTTAACATTGACATCCAAAGGCTGATGGCACCAACAGCCCTCAAAGCCAAAGTTGGAATTAGGGTTTCAGCAGAATCTTTTGCTGTTTAGTCTGCCCACTAATTCTCAATCTGAATGGAGTGATCCGTTCTTCAGCGGGTTTCAGTCCTTATTACTGTCACTAATTGGGAAAGCATGCTGCCTGCAGCCGTGATTGAATATTTCATGTTTGAGGTGACCCTTGTGGGCGGCACGGTGGCACAGTGGTTAGCACTGCTGCCTCACGGCGCCAGAGACTTGGGTTCAATTCCCGCCTCAGGCGACTCTCTGTGTGGAGTTTGCACATTCTCCCCATATCTGTGTGGGTTTCTTCTGGGTGCTCCAGTTTCCTCCCACAATCCAAAAAAATGTGCAGGTTAGGTGAATTGGCTATGCTAAATTGCCTGTAGTGTTAGGTGAAGGGGTAATTGTAGGGGAATGGGTCTGGGTTGGTTGCACTTCGGCGGGTCGTGTGGACTTGTTGGGCCAAAGGGCCTGTTTCCACACTATAAGTAATCTAATCTAAAATCCTTCCTGATGTTATATATCCCTTCCTTGCCCATGCTGCCATATATAAATGTGTACTGACTATCTGTATTAACATTAGCCCATTGACCATCATACCTCTATAGTGCCTTCATGAGCACTACTGGTTCTGCCCCATGAGCAGAGTATCCGTCACCTAGAGCTCCTTGTTTCACGATTTTACCATTCCTTTTAACAACAGCCCAACTTGTATGTCTTAGAACTGACTAGAAATAATTCCTCACTTCCCCTTCTAAGGGAATGCCCTCAACTTCCCATCCTTCTTCAATCAATACTTCATAGTGATGGGCTTCTCCTTAACCACATCCAGTGACAAGTATCTTTGGCGGTACACTGGCTTAGTTAGATTGCTTCAGTTAATGCCATCTTTGTGGTGGCCTTTGGCTGCACTTCACTTGTTTAACACCTCTTACACTTGAAAGATGGTTTCATAACAATTACCCACAAACATTTGCACATGTAGGAGTTTTGAGTGGTTCTGACTGAATCCTTCTTTTCACATTTGAAGATATGCCAGACATTCTGGGTGAGATTCTGTGCTCTGGAGAATTCCTGATACGCCGTGCACATACTTCTGGTAAATTCATTGCAGGGATCTCACGGAGCTTCGTGGCACCTAGTCCTGCTCCCATTTGGCCTGTCCATTGCCTGAGGAACATCAAGCTGACTCTCTCATTAGAGAGAGACAGAGACAGAGAGAGAGAGAGAGAGAGAGAGAGACAGAGAGCAAGCGAGAGAGATGATTGGTGGTGATTTAACCTGAGGATCACCACACCTCAGGTGAGGAGTGAGGCTGAGAAGGTAGATCCTTCATGGTAACATCAGCTTGTGCGGGAATTGAACCCATTCTTTTGGTGTCACTCTGCACTACAAACAAGCCATCCAGCCAATTGAGACAACCAACACCTCCCCGCCTACTTTGCTCTTAAGACCATCATATCTTTGTTGGATTGGAGTGTTTGCTGCTACTACCTGCCATCTTGGATATTAACCAGACAGATAAATCATCTCTGTTGGGGATATTTTGCTCATAAGAGGATATATATGTCCTTCCTGCAAATGCTATGTATCTTTTACACTTCCTCTAATTGCCTGTAAAACCTGGGATTGCCACAATTGGGTTTAGGACTGCCCAATCATTTAATACCACTTGTGTTTTTGTGTGGAGTGAAAGACTTGTGGGTGATTCTGGTCAAGATTTGGTTCTGCCCAGGATCTGTTAGGATTGGGCATCTGTCTCAGCCTTTTCTCTGGAGGTGCAGCTTCTACATTGTCCAGATCCTCCCAATCTAGATGGAAGGGCTGTACTTGGACAAAATGGGACCATCAGATACAAGATCCTGACTGTGGTGCATCCTGCAAGCTGGGTCCCAGATCATAGTAGTCCTGGTGTCCATACTTATAGGCCTTACTTTATAAGTTACCCCAAAATTACTTCAACCAAAGCTATAATATTCTGCATGCTTTCCTTTATTTATCAGAGCATTGCGTATCGGAGTTGGGAGGTCAAGTTGTGGCTGGACAGGATATTAGTTAGGTCAGTTTTGGAAGATTGCGTGCAGTTCTGGTCTCCTTCCCATCAGAATGATGTTGTGAAACTTAAAAGGGTTCAGAAAAGATTTACAAGGATGTTGCCAGGGTTGGAGGATTTGAGTTATAGGGAGAGGCTGAATAGGCTCAGGCTGTTTTCCCTGGAGCGTTGGAGGCTGAAGGGTGATCTTATAGAGGTTTTTAAAATCTTGAGGGGCATGGATAGGATAAATAGACAAGGTCTTTTTCCTGGGGTGGGGGAATCTAGAACTAGAGGGCATTGGTTTAGGATGAGAGGGAAAAGATATGAAAGGGACCTAAGGGTCAATGTTTTCATGCAAAGGGTGGTACATGTATGGAATGAGCTGCCAGAGGGAGTGGTGGAGGCTGGTACAATTGTAACATTTAAAAGGCATCTGAATGGGTATATGAATGGGAAGGTTTATAGGTATATAGGCCAAGTGCTGACAAATGGGACTAGATTAGGTTAGGATATCTGGTCGGTATGGATGAGTTGTACTGAAGGGTCTGTTTCCATGCTAAACATCTTTCTGACTCTATGATTCTATAATCCTTTGGATGCCCTGGCCACCTTTTAGTGAAGGTAGGCAAGTCTGGCCTTGCCCCTTTAACAATCCCCCTTCTCCTGAGTTAACCTCCCGACCTCAGATTTTCCTCATTGGCATATACCAAGGTAAACTGACTTCCTTTCTCTTCCTTTTCTTTGCTTGATTTTCCGGCCACCCTTTACACTTTTCTGAGTTTCTTGAAGGATCCTAGCCTTCTTCAGTCATGTTAACCAGAAACCTTTTTATTCATATCTACCAAAAACATTGGTGAGTGACCCTATGGGTCTCCAATCTGAATCCTGAATCTATTATTGTCGTTTAGATTAGTTTGGTGTCTCTTTCTTAAGGGACACAAACATGGTAAGGCAAATCCACTTACCAATGTCAATATTTGTAGTGGAACCAGTGACCAATCCTTGTGGTTCCTGCTAACTATGCCAACTGTTATGGTGAAAAGTGACCACTCTCAACATTGCACAATCCAAGCAAGCAAAGATTTTATTGAAGTACATGCAAGGGAGAAGCCCAGTTTCGTTACCCAAAGAAATTCGACAAAATACAGAGTTTTCAGCTCTCGTTTATAATTGTCAACTTCATACTCTCTCAACCGGCAGCCTTGGAGATGCAAGTAGCTGTAGTAACTCTTGTCAGCCATTCTGTCTGGGTTCCCAGTTCCCTTTATCTTGTTGCTCCATGTAGTAAGGAATGATATGTTTACACAGACTGTTATTGTTAAAACATGCAAGGAATAAGTATAACTGCATCATGCATAAAGAGAGTATCATGCACCATTCTATTAAGATATCCCCTCACCCTTTGGCATCACTTTGGAACCCTCTTTCTGCCGTAGCATTCAATTTTAGTTAATCTACATTTCATGGCTATTGTTCAGTTTAGTTTCTATTTCAAAAGGACAACTTTTCTTTAAGAAGAGTGAGCTGGTGGCACTATATGGTATCTGACCAATATTATTTGGTTCCCTGATGAACACAAAGGGAAACACACATGGGAAAGAAGAAGGAAACACTTCAGGACCCATGGTACAATGATGCTGTTAATGTGGGTGCACCAAATTTATGTACTGCCCTCCTTGATCAGAATCCAAATGGACAGGTTGCAAATCGCTCTTTAAAAAATCATTCCATTTTACCCCATAGACACAATCCATACATGCACATTGTCACACACCACACTAGGTAACACGTTGCTTCATTCGGCACCTTCTCAAATGCATTACGACCCATATGCATACCAATATACACAAACAGACCTATAATTGTTCCCATAAAGTTCTGGAAGAAAATAATTGGCTTTTGTATCTTCTGAGGAACCAGGGATTAAAGGATCCCCTCTTATTAGCACCTTGGCCCTGTTAAGCTTTCGTGCGATAACATTAATCAGTGTATTGCCTAGGCTGAAGCTTTTTATAAGGGAATAACAGATATTTACTTTAGCAGACTGTTATTAAGGAAAATCTTGGAGTACTGTGCATCACTGATGTGTGAGATGATCACGTCACGTCGACCAATGTTTTTTATATTTGACAGACTAAAGAATGGTCATTGAGAATCCAACAGTTACAATTACAATACAATAATAATACAATAAAATATAGAACAGGAAGAGGCCCTTTGGCCCACCAAGCCTATGCCGATTCCTACGCCTCATTTAGACTTACTACCTATTGCTCACAAGTGGTTTCTATCCTTCTGTTCGCCTCTCATTCATGTGTCTATCAGCAGACGCCTTAAACATTGCTAACATGCCTGCTTCTACCACCTCTACTGACAGTGCATTCCAGGACCCACCACCCTCTGTGTGAAAACTTTTTCCTGCATTTATCCCCTAAACTTTCCCCCTCTCACCTTGAACCTGTGCCCTATTGTAGTTGACCTTTCCACCTTGGGAAAAAGCCTCTTACTATCCACCCTACCTACAGAACATACAATATTACAGTGCAGTACAGGCCCTTCAGCCCTCATTGTTGCACAGACCTGTGGAAACAATCTGAAGTACATCTAACCTACACGATTCCATTCTTGTCCATATGCCATCCAATGACCATGTAAATGCCCTTGAAGTTGGCGAGTCTACTACTGTTACAGGCAGAGCGTTCCATGTCGCTACTATTCTCTGAGTAAAGAAACTACCTCTGACATCTGACCTATATCTATCCCTCAATTTAAAGCTATGTCCCCTCATGGTAGCGATTGCCATCCATGGAAAAAGGCTCTCACTGTCCAAACTATCTAAACCTCTGATTATTGTATATGTCTCAATTAAGTCACCTCTCAACCTTCTTCTAACAAAAACAGCCTCTAATCCCTCAGCCTTTCCTGCATATTCCTTCCCTCCATACCACGCAACATCCTAGTAAATCTCCTCTGAACTCTTTCCAAAACTTCCACATCCTTCCTGTAATGTGGTGACTAGATCTGTATGCAATATTCCAAATGTGGCTGCACCAGTGAATGAAAGGATATACACTGCAGCATGATCTCATCGTTCCAAAACTCAATCCCTCTACCAGTAAAAGCTAACACACCGTATGCCTTCTTAACAAACCTGGACACTGAAATCTCTCTGCTCATCTACACTGCCAAGAATCTTACCATTAGCCTAGTACTCTGCATTCCTGTTACTCCTTCCAAAGTGAATCACTTCACACTTTTCCTCATTAAACTCCATTTGCCACCTCTTAGCCCAGCTTTGCAACTTATCTATGTCTCTCTGAAACCTACAACATTCTTCACCATTATCCACAACTCTAGTGTCATCCACAAATTTACTAACCCATCCTTCTTTGCCTTCATCCAGGTTATTTATATAAATGACCAACAACAGTGGACCCAAAACAGATCCATGCAGTACCCCATGCAGTAACTGAACTCCAGGATGAATATTTCCCATCAACCACCACCCTCTGTCTTCTTTCAGCTAGCCAACATCTGATCCAAACTGCTAAATCACCGTCAATCCCATGCCTCCGTGTTTTGTGCAAAACCTCTGCCTCTCTTAATTTCATAGACCTCTGTCAGGTTGCCCCTCAGTTTCCATCTTTCCAGTGAAAACAATCTGAGTTTATTCAACCTCTCCTCATAACAAAACTCTCCAGACCAGGCAATATACTTGGATCACTACTGCCAAGATGTCAGCCACTGATCTTGCAATGTTCATGAGGTCAGGAGGAAGAAGACCTGATGGATCTTTGTTGGTGTGGGGCATATCAGTGGTCAGGATGCATAAATGTCCACTAAAACAAGCTCAACCTCATATAGGGATGCTCAACCCTCCCTTGAAAAGCCATCTGTCCCCTGACATTTTTATTTGGGAGTCTAGACCTTGACTGTACAAGAGGCTTGAAAGTCACAATATACTGAAAAACTTCGGGGAATAACATTATCTTTTTGAAACACTCATTACTGCTTAATGATATAGATGCAAATTTCATTTAGAAAGGGAAACCAGAATACTCCAATGATACAGCATTTTGTGAGGGTTAAGTTGTAGCATATTAATAAATAATCAAATTCTTTGGAGCAGATCGCCTTCATAAGTGAATGAAAGGATAAACATTGCTTTATATTAATAGGCGTGTGATGAGCAAAGTACTGTGAGTAAAGTAGAACAAGCATAAGATTACAGGAAGTAAGTGGATGAAAGGAGGTGTGCAGTATATGCAAGGGATTTCATAGATTATAGATGATTCTAGTTCTTCTGGGATATACATTTGTCATTTATGAATGTAACTGTCAGAGTTCAAAATGTAGCTTGTAATGTTAGATTTATATCTCGAAATTTAGTTGGCTTATGTTTAGGATCAGCTGGAAACTTTACAGAACTTTTATCTCATTGGAAGTTTTTATCTTTGGTTATTCATTTGCCTCAGGAGACAAGTGAATTGAGTAGATTTCATGATTACACAAATTATATACGCTTTGTTGGGAAGATCAAGCTTGAGTGACTAATGGTCTTTTCTTGTTCTGTACCGTATGTTCTTAAAAACATGTTTTGTGGTCTGTTCTCCACATAATGATGCTGTAGAATTTAAATTGTTTGTACAGAGACAGTAATTCAACTCTGCAAAGATAGCTGCAATTATGTGGGTAAAAAGCGAAAATGTAATGACTTCACACCTGCCTCCAAACCACCTTAGCCCTACTCACTCCTGTTTTCTGTCTGGAAGCAGTTTTAGTGGTGGACAATGATGGTGCTCTCAACAGACAGATTGCAGAGTTGTGTAAAACCTTTTAAGGAGCCTGTCCAATGTGAGAGTCAATCTTCCTCTCCCAGTGCTGTCTGGGAGTAATTTATTCAGTGCATCACTTTGGATGGATGTATCCATTTTAACAAAGGCTTTATTTTAAACGTATATACTGACCAGGTTTTCTGGATCTAGGGAAATGTTGCAGGTGGAAGGAAATGTGTAGAGTTGTATCTATAACACCTCTGTATCACAGCTCAGGGTCTTGGAGAAGCAGGAGTGTTTCCTGTAGGTCAATATGATCACCATAAACCTCATCAATCTGTCCCTTGGCCATTATTTCCAATTATCAATGAGTTCTCCCCAGTCACCAAAACTGCAATTGCTCCGAGTCCCTGCTGGAACCCTTTTTTTCCAACTTCTCAGCTGAAACCTTTTACTACAAGCTTTTCTACCCAACAGGCTAACTTTTATATAGAAAAATGAGGAAAAAATTAAAAGGTGTCATTCAGGAAACCTAAGTTTTCTATATAACCCCTCCTCCACACTCTGAATGCACATTCATTTATATTGATCCCTAAGTATTAAATGGACATATTATCAACTTTGTCATAAAGTCATTTTTAATGGAGCAGACCAAACCCCCTTCAAGTACTTGTACATCAAGGAGATAGCCTAGATCATAACATTTTCCCGTTTAGAGTCAAGTGTAAGTTGATGTGTTCCAGATTGGTTTAATTGGTTACAATACTTGGCTTTAAAACAAAACATATTTTATTCTTACTCTACAGTTAAAATGCAAACAAAAAAAAAAGAATTGGTCTAACATTAACTCTAATGCAAAACTTAACAAAAAAAAACATTTTAACTACTAAATAGCAACTGTTCCAATACAGTAAATCCTATAAACACACCCTTGGCAGAGGCGAATTCAGTAAAATAGATTGTGTCACATGCAGTATTACTCCAATTCAGGATGACAAAGCATCAAGAGACATTCTGGCAGAGAGAGAGAACTCAAGCATTTTGCTATAGCAGAGAGAGCTGTATGGCAGCTTCAAAACCCCATCTACTGAAAGCTAAACTAAAACCCTGGTTCTGTGGGAGCCTGACTCTATCCATCCATGCTGCTTCTGTTATTCTCAACTTAAAACAAATCTCCAGACTTCACAAGCTGTTTACTTTATTGGCTTGAAACAGACTGCTCACTACCTTTGTCTCAACTTCTCCATAAAAAAAAAGGACAAAATACACCACTTAAAGCCATAGCATTGTCATGGCATTATGTTACACTGGAGCAATAGGGTACAACATTATTTTAGGGTAAATAACAATTTGAAAATATATTGCTCCAGAGTCAATGTCCCATAAAATTGTTTTGTGATAAATAATATATGCAGTTTAAAACCTAATTAATACAAGATCAGATCATTAGGTCCATTGTGACTCTGTTGCCCTTTTGATAGAACACTCAAAATACTCCCATCCATATGGTTCCTTCCCACAGCCCTACATTTCCTTTTTTTTAAAAACACCTATCCAATTTTCTTTTCAATACTATCAAATTTGTTTCTAACAGCTTTTCTGGCAATGTTTTTCAAATCAAAGCAACTCAGTGCATCACTTACTGTAGATCATCATATATAAGTGAATTTATAAATCCTTGAAAAACCCTTCTAAAAACTGGGAGCAACTTCTAAATCATATGTAAAATGTGCTTAGTTCAGGAGGACACCATTTTTTGTTTGGTTGCTTGTGCCTGCCATGTGTAGTTCTCTCCCTGTGTGCTCATAACCTAAGCTTTGGTGCCTCATTTTGGCAGCTGAATCACTGACTTGATCTCATGTGCCAGCTTATGAAGTGAGTATAAATTTAAATAATTATCTCTGAGCAGAAAAAGTGAAACCTACTTCTAATGTGAGTATATCCCCAAATACTTAATTTCAGCTGAAAAATTCCAGTTTGATTTATACGTCAATATCGACTTAAACACGCCTCTTGGTGACAAAAAAGGGGTGATTTTATAGCCAGATTGACGTATACACCGTGATCTATAGTATGTGAAATCTATGTCCTCTACTTATTGACTTTTCTGCCAGTTGAAATAGTCGAGGCCAAAACATTGCATAGATTTCAAGGAGGAGTTGGATATAGCATCTGGTGCTGAAGGCGTTAATTGATAGGAAGGAAAAATGGATGCAGGCTATTGAGTTGGATGGTCACCCATGATCACAATACTACTGTTGATTTTATTTTCTATGTTGTTATGTCCATGTTTCTCTATATTCAGACATACCCATATGTATTTATACACAGACATTCATTTCCATCAAAAATAGTATCCTTCCAAAGAAACTGTGGCCAAAACACTTTACTAAAGAGAATTTGCATCAATATCTATAAGTAAAGTTTTATGAATATAGACAACTTTGCAAATGCACCTTTAGTCAACATGAGTACATTGATTTCTGTAATCCTTGCTCTGGTTGTGCATTTACTCCATCTCAATATATTCCAATGGTTCTCATAAATGGGATGTAGTAAGTGACTCAATTTGAATATGTTAAGTCTGCTTACCATCATAAAGATGTTTCTTATGCAAACTACATTATATTAAATACCATAACACCATTCACAAACAATTACATTTTAAGGGAGAAGAATGAAGATTATATGAATAGGGAGCTACTGATGAATTTAAACCATTTGCAGTACAACTGTCAAATCCAAACTGATTAAAATTTGGCCCAAATCATGAATAATGACCAATTCTAAATATTGAGATTTGGATATCATGACAGAGTTGCCAATGTGTAGGAAATAAGCCAATTTAAATCTGTTGGTTACAGATGCAATATCATTTACAATGCATACATGTATTTTTTTTAACATTAGGTTCAGCCTATTGCACTTCGTTAGATGACTATGACTTAACTTTTTATTTTTAATGATAGGTTCATTGTGCACTTGACTGCTTAGCAATCCAGTAATCCAGTTCAATTTGCTAGTCGTGGAGTAATATGTATGATCCCAGGCACTTAGTAGCGGATTATGCATCCAATTCCCACAAGTCCAATATTGATTATGAACTTATTCAGTGGTGATCTGGAGTTAGCAAGTAAGTCTGATACTCTGAGATTACCTTGGCAGGATGCAAAGCGTAACATTTAAAATGATCTTGCCAGGAATTAGAACTCCTTGCTTTGGTCAAATATGAAATCATCAAGTTCTTTCCTTGTTGACAAGAGCCTGCAGTATAACAAGCTGCAATTCGAAGATTAGAATAATTCTGTTAAATGTAGATTGCATGTTATAGACATCGATATGAGGACAGAAAAAAACAAAGAACTGTGGATGCAGGAAGTCAGAATCAAAAACATAAATTGCTAGAGAAACTTAACAGCTCTGGCAGCATCTCTGTGGAGAGAAAGCAGGTTTCAAGTCCAATGATCAGTCTTCAGAACTGGACCCAAAACATGAATTCTGCTTTCTCTCCACAGATGCTGCCAGACCTGCTGAGGCTTTCCAGCAATTTCTATTTTTAGTTGTGTAAAGGAAAGGTGGTTGTACCATGCCAGCATACTAAGAAGTCTTGCCCAACAGTAAAAAAGTCTAATTTTTGGAGCAATTGGACTTTTGCCATTCATAAGCACTTCCAAAACTAAACCTTGCAGATTTAGGGAATCAATGGGATAAATATTCCACAGCTTCTGAAGCAAAACAGTGCATGGTGACACTGCACCAGAATAAAGAGGTCAAGGACTAGACTCCATCCATCCTCTTGACATAATCAGCCAGTTGCATCATGGGCGTCAATCAGATGACCAATTGAGCTCACCTGCTGAACCATTTCTGGGGCATATTTGGGACGAGATGTTGTTCAAAAGAGCCAAGGTATTGTGGTGTTGAATGCAGGCTAATAACAACCATCGGTGATTTTTGAAGCCAGGAAATGAACTACAAATGTTTCTGATTTGAGAAAACACAAATATCATTGAAACTATTTTGGAACAGCCTCGAGCAGTTTAGCTAGATTTCAATATTGAGAAGAAAATCAAATGCGGTATAAAATAGCTGACGCTATGAGCAGCTTAATACTACTGACATAGACCAATTTCATTGCCTCCCTGCATCCACCCCAACTCCAATGACTTCATTGCCTGGCCAGCAAGAGCATCATGGGTAATGAGTCCACACAGCTCAATAGTTTGGAAACTGCGTTGGTCCAGTCATTTAAACAGATAGTTTTCATTGGACAGTCTATTTGTGAGATATTTTGATGTAACATTTCAACAGTGTGCATAACAATACCATTAAATGTAATTTGAAGTCTCACTTGTAACACTTTCATCTTGTGCAATGCAACTAACTATATACTTGACTTGGTAATATTCATAATTATGTACTCCTCATTCTATGGTCAAAGTATCACAAACATGTTATTTATGAAGTATTTGCTGTGAATGTTGAAGCTCGTCATGGCCACAGAGCTAAGCAGTGCAGAGAAGTGATATAGGACAAGCAATGAGACCACCAGGGAGCTCACGGGTAACAAATGAACCTTGCTCTTTCACAAAGAATGGAAAAAAAACAAATAATAAATCAGCAATGCTTTGCGACACTCTTTGACGCAGGTAAATGTACTTTGTGTTTAAAAATAGATCTTTTTCCCCTAACTCTCCCTCAACTCTAGAATTCTTCCAGGCCCCTTGCGGTCCAACAGAACTAAGGTCTGAAACTTGCTCTTGGGCAAACAGAAATATTTTGCAAGGCTGACATTGGAAGAACATTGCATGCACAGTTTACAAATCAGAAATGTGAAAACTTTGGAATATATTGCTTAGTTGAAGTTAACATTCCTGGAATATAGATTTAAATAAGTGAGATGATAAATTGTCCTGGGCAAAGGAAAGTAGAAAATCAGCCCAGGTTCTCACTTCTGATTGATAACCAGCCATTTCATTTCTTAGGCAGTCCCTCAGGATCAAGGATGGTTTGCTTCCACTCAAGTTCATTGGGTTCTGAGATGACTGATAGATCTAATGCATGATGTGCAGTCTCTGCCACATGTAGGACAGGGGGTGCTTGAAGGGTTCAGTCAGATGAGATTCAATGTGTCTGAGTTTCCATCACTTGATGGCAGCACGGTGTTCAGATCAATGTTGGGCTTGTCCATTAAAGTCCTGATATTCAATCTTTCAAACATCGTTTGACTAATGAAAGGCACCTTTGCCTGATCTTTTATTGTTGAATGGCAGTTGCACATCAACCTCCATATGGTTTCAGCAGGGCTGGGCATAGGTCCAATGGCGAGGGGCTTCCAAGATAATTAGGTGCCAGACTTTGCTGTGGGACACTAGCACATTCTGTGCATGATCATAAACAGTTGCACATGTGACCACTGCACCTTCATCTGTTCCATGCTTCGTTCATCTACTACCTTGCATCAAATTCCACCTCCCCAAATGCAATCTCCTCTCAACTTTCCAGGTTCTTCTGCAAAACCTCACAAAAGATAAGACAACAACACACTTACACAGAAAGGCATCCCTGGCACTCCAAAAAAAATGGTTAGCCTTCCCTTGGAGAACAATCATTTCCTGAAGCTGGCAAAATGGTGGCCACCTCTAACCTTCACAAAATGGCGAGACACTCCCAGAAAAGGGAGACCCTTCCTCAACCTATGCAAAAAGGGCTTATGCCCGGAGCGTCGATTCTCCTGTTCCCTGGATGCTGCCTGACCTGCTGCGCTCTTCCAGCAACACATTTTCAAAATGACAATCTACCCTGACCCACATAAAATAATGCTCCCAACAGATATTCTTGTTGCTAATCTTAACAATATTATATTCCCAGCAAGTCCCAGTTCACCGGAACCTACTAGTACTTCCATACTGTCTGCAATCCAACAGAGTTCAACAGCCGACCTCTGCCAGCTCACTATGTACCTCTCCTGCAAAATCCCTACATGTATCTTCAGTGGCCCTGTATCATGCAGCCTCTACCTGTGCCACAGAAACTCTCACTTTCCACTGTCCATTGCCCACTCCCTTAACCAATGTCCCTTTGTCTAACATCTGAGCCAGATCACCACTGAAATGTTTTCCATCTCGCCCAAATATTTATCCTCATTCTTAATTTCACTTCATTACTTTTTCTTCTGTAACCCACATTGATTCTCTCTCAATTTGTTCTTTTCATCAATCATCTTGCAATCACCATCAGTTCTGCTTGAGAGTTCTATTTCTAGACACAAACATACTCACACATTTTCCTACTATATCAATATATAAATATCAATCTCCTATTTATCCCATTGGAAATGCATGTGCAAAAGCATCAGAAGAAGGTTCATTGGACTTGGAATATTAACTCTGCTTTCTCTCTACTGATGCTCCCAGATCTGTTGTGTTTCTCCAGCATTTTGTTTTTGTGACTGGATCCAGCCTGGTTGGGAAACCTTTAACAGTAAAACATGCTGCTAAAACACAAAGAATCAAAGCTCACACATGAAGAGTCGCCACTTGTATAAAGCACAAGAGTCTTGCTAATAAAAGTGGTTGCTGGACAGTTGACCTGCAATGCAGACTAATGCCAACTGTGTGGGTTCAATTCCTACAATAGCTGAGCTGACCACGAAGGACTCACTTTTCTAAGTGTTTGCCTGAGATGTGGTGACCTTCAGGTTAAAGTGCTGCCGATTATCCCTCAAATGGGTGATCAATCCTCTGGGATTATAGTGACTTTTACTAAAGGAGAAAAAAAATTATGAGGGGAAAAGATTTAAACGAGCGAAATTTCCTTCATCGTTTGTTGTGGGGTCAAAATGTCCACTATACACAAAAGAGCAACACACTCAATGGTCATCCCTGAATTTCGAGAGGTGATGTGGACATCATACTCCATATTCATTACTACTAACCTATCTAAAGAGAAAACCACTGTGTTCTCAACCCATGTATTAAGCTTATGATTTGACAAAAGCATAGCTCAAGAATGAATTCAGCACAGTTATGGCTTATCTCATTCCCTGATTGTGATTCAAATCAAAAAATTGTGTAACTTGAACGATACTCAGCACAGACTCTTACAATTTTATATGCTAGAATATTTATTTACATCCACTAGTATACAAACTAGAAACTGCTAAAGGTGAAAAGACTAATAGCGAGTGAAAGAGGACCGCTAATTTAGGTTTTCCCTGAATAATTTAGCTCAATCTGCTTAGCTTCAATCATCATACCATTTACATAGCAAAGCTATGGTATGCCACATGACACCAATATAACAGTGATTTTATAACGTTTCTGCTTATGAATTTGTCTGTCCCTATTAATCATCCTGTAACCACTGACACTGCAGAATCTTGATGCTTTGCCCAACAAAGCATGGACTAAGGACAGAAGAAGCCAAAAGCAGGGATACGAATTGAGAACTGCAAGCTTTTATTAACACCAGAGACCCATTAGAGTGCTCTGTTCACCTTCAATGGAGCAATAAATGAAGAGTGCTTTCGAGGAGAGGACTCCTACTGTCAGTGCTTTGGTAATGCACAGCCAAACTGTAGTCATGTTGTAACGCTTGTAAGAAACAGATGTTCTTTCCCTGACAAATCTCCTTTCTTGATTTATTATTCATTTGCTCAAATCACAATGGAAAGTCTTCAGACCATTAATTAAATTCCAAGCAAAATAAAATTCCGCAGAACTCATTACCAGTAAATGACTTTGACACATCATCAAATTTGAAGGTAAAATCTGCGACTTTAGGAAGTTAAGGTGGAGTACTATAAGCCCTGTTTTGCAACATCTGCAAAATGATAAAGATTTTGGTGTTTTCTTGGATGTTTTTGATATATAACAGTGATGGTGTAGTATTATCCTTTATGTATTTTTGCCTCCTCCAGAGATCTGTTGCATTTTAAATAGCATTTATAAAATGATATGGCAACAGGATGTATTAGTTGGCAGACATTTCTGATTCTGCACTAAAGAGAATTACAGTTTAAAATAAATAGGAGAACAAGCGTGTAGAGAGCTTGGAAATTAAGACCAGACAAATCTGTACTCACTTTGCATCGGATTCTACCCAGTTGGTCATTTCCCTCACAAAAGTTGTTAGTAAAAGTTTCCTTTGGTTAAGTGTAATAAATTAAGGACCTGATGTTAATTTCTGGCAAAATTTCATTTTGATAAGTGGAAAATGTCTGATACTTTTTAATTAAAATCGAAAGAATTGTGGAAGCTATAAATCAGAAACAAAAATATAAATTGCTGAAAAAGCTCAGCTGTTTTGTTTACATCTGTAGAGAGAAATCAAAGTTAACATTTCGGGTTGAGTCACCCTTCCTCAGAACTCTCCACAGGTCCTGCCACAGCTTTTCCAGCAAGTTCTATTTTTGTTTCTGATTCTTTTTAATGTAAAATGACAGTAGCATGTCAACCACCTCGTGGTTTTGGTAGAGCAGAACATTTGGTCCAGTGGCAAAAGGGTTCCAAGATGATATTGGCCAGGATCTGCTGTGATACATTAGCACAGTCTGTACAGAATCATAAACAAGTTACATATATGAATACAAAGAACACAAGTTACTTCCACCTTCATCCCAATCCCATTACTCCCTCACTCTTACCTCATTCCTTAGTTGTAAAACTAATGAAGATGACAATTTTAGTGTGAGCATGCCCAGCACAATTAAGCAGACTTATTATTTTATATTCTGGAATGTTTTATTTGTCCATTAGTACACAGAATAGGAGGAGTCTGAGTTGTAAAAGCCCATAGCAAGAGAAACATTTTTCAAATGTTACAGAACTTAACTATGCTCACTTTTGGTATGTAAAGCAACTGAAGAAATATAATTGTTTTATTCTGGTTCATCTTGGCATGGCTTGAACAGCATGCTAACAGGCATTTAACTAAATACCAAAAAGTCAACCTTGCTGGCTTCCTCAAAAGAACATAATCACAGTGTTCACCGAGCTAAACAAGGAAGGTTCATTAAAGAAACCCATAGCACAGAGAGCCATGTGGCTTTAGGCTGATCTAGATGCAAAACGTACAGCATTAATTTGGCTGAGTAAAGCTTTGATGGGAAATTATGATGCTCTTATCATCTTTGGTATCTCAAAAATATAGCAGCAGTATTAAAACAGAACAAAGAATACTGGGCATGGCACCTATATAGTGTTTTACCCCAAAGATTATGCTAAACTTTTTCAATGCACAAGATAGACTATGCAAGCAACAATGAATAGAATCTTCTCAGTCTTGTGGAGGCACATTTGGAAGTAACACTGAGAGGAAACCAAGGAATTAGCATTTGGATCTGCTCCTGGGAATTAGCATGTGAGTCAGCTCCAGGGAATTTAAATGTAATTCTGCTCTTTGGAATTTACGTGTGGTTCTGCTCCTGGGGACATTTTCACCTCTCACTGATCTTGCCACAAATGAGGTCAATAAGACAATAGTTGATTGCCGATTAAGCCCATTAAAAGGGCATTTCGGGGCAAAGGAATGGCATTGCTAGTATCTATCAGTGGCAGATTTTGCTCTGGATGAGATTGGAGGCCAGCAGGCAAATGTAAGAGTCCTCCTGGTGACAGTGTGGGGCAGCCATCAATGCCTCTTAATCAGCACTGAGCCCCAACCAATCCTGTGGAGCGCTAACCATTCTGCATGAATACTCCACTGAAGTCCTGACTGCTGTGTCCGTGATTGACTTTTCTTTGCAGTGAGCATTACTGTGAAGAGGGGCCCTTGCAATTCTGAACTGCCTCAGCAATGCCCATTTCTCCCCCAGGAGCAGTTAGCCTTCCACAGCTTCATGCCTTCAGATTGGGCCTCTCAACTCAGGAAATCCATGACATCAATTAAAGGCCAAACACAAAGACGATTCTTATTTGGTGCCTCCAGTTAGATGTCAACATAATGCGGTAAGCTGACATAATCAAGAACCTGCATTTGATTCTATGAAACAGTTAAGAAACAATGAGTTTCTACGCACTATATTTTTGTCTGGTCACTGTAACATAGAAAATATCGGGAGACTAAAATTGGAGAGCTATGAGTAAGGATTAGTCAACTCATGCTGGAGCATTTTCTCGGAAAAAATGCTTAAAGGGCAATCATTTAGGTGTATAAAATGTTATAGAGCTAAGGCATAAATTTAAATTGCCTCTGAGATGGTAGGACTGTTGGGATGTGAGATTGATGAGCTTCCATGAGCCAAAGATACTTTGGCTTATCCGAGATTTTTCACACATTTTTATGGCACATGCCAACAAAAGTGAAGTCAATCGAGATGAAAACCAAGAGAGATGTGTAGCAGGTGACTGAATCAATATCTTCCATTTCACACAAACACCCAGAGACAAGATGATCCCTATTATTTCAAATCACAAAAGCTACCACAACATTGCTTTTTAAAGACGAAAATAAAAGCAAAATATTGAGGATGTTTGAAATCTGGAATAAAAACAGGAAGTGCTGGAGAAACTCACCAGGTTAGGAGAAACCATATTGAACTGCAAAAATTAACTCTGTTTGTCACCTCATAGATACTACCACGCCTGTTGAGTATTTATAGCACTTTCTGTTTCTTCTCAATGACCTTTGTTCTCATGAAGATGGGGAATATTCATGTTTGTGAACTTTAAAACCATGCACCCTGAGGTCATGGCTACAGGTACATTAAGGCTTCAGTAAGCCACATCTCGGAAAACATTAGCGTCTGTACCATTGTGTCACTCTACTTGTTATCCTCCTCCTATTCCACCTCCCATATCAATTGAATTGCCCCTTTTTGAGAGAGACTGCCACAATGTCAATTACTATTAAATTAAGGACAGTTATGCATTTTCTCTTTAATATATGTTTTTCATCATTAAGTATTGTTAATTACCTAATTCAAAAGCCTTGCACCTTTGGCTGCATTTTTATTGCACCTGGAGCATTGGTTCAAAACAATTTCTGCACAGCAACCAAGGTTACAGAGTTAATCAGGACTAGTATCTGACCTGACTTCAAGACGGAATACGAGTTTTTGAAAAGGGGACTGGTTCATTGAGTTTGTCTTTCTTTTAATCAATTGTGGGATGTGTACATTGCTTGATGGGCAAGTATTGCTTGGGCGAGTGAAGTTTAGAGTCAACTGCATTGCTATGGATCTGGAGTCATATGTCTAGAGTCACAGGTGAGACCAGGTATAGACAGCAGATTTCTTTCACTAAGATCTGTTAGTGAATCCAATAGGCTTTCTTGACAATCAACCATAGTTACGTAGTCACCAGCAAACTAGTTTTTATTTCAGATTTAGATTTAATTCAAATTTCACTATCTGCCATTTGAACCCATTTTCACAGAATATTAGCCTGAGAGTCTGGATTGCTAATCCACTGACATTACAGGGAGTGAAGATAATTCTGAATTTGGACCAAAGTGTTTGTTTTAGTGGATTGTAAATTTTATTTTTGGCCTTTGGGGAATTGGGAGGTGGTGGAAATAATTCAGGACTGATTGTTAGCTCGTTGAACTCCTTACTGAAGGCTCCTTAATGGTCAACAAGTCATATGTATGGCCTTGAAGAGAATCTGAACAAGGGTGTTTTAAAGCTCAGTTCAAATCTGAGTAGATTTCTGAATCTAGGTCTAAGTATGAACTTTTCATCTATATTCTGATCAGTTCAAGTCTGCTACACACAGAGAAGACATATATTTCCAGACTTTAAAAATCATACATCTATTGAGGTTTATATCTAAAACTAGATGAATCAAGTAAAACAGATGGGTCATTGGCATTAAAGGCTTCAGGTATATGTGAATGTTCATGGCTGCCTGATTTGCTCCAGCTGACTATGCTGCTAAATTATGAATTAAATATTATGCAATTTAGAAACTGAGATATATACCATTTCCAAAAGTACTTGCGTACCTTAAATTTAATGCAGAGTAGAAGTTCTCATGCTGTTCCAACTGTAAATCACGTCATATTTAACATGGAAATATTTTAGCTTTGTTATAATATCCTCTCACTGAATCTCTATTACACCTCACTGAGTCTAAATTTGCCTTCAATTTGTCAGAAGAGTAGCAAAGTTGCACTTGACGCCTTGAATAGCTCTGAATGTGCAGCTATTTGTAATGAAATGTGTTCACAATGCTGCTGTGTGATTTTAAAAGCCTTCATCTTCAGTGGTGCCACTTTGTGTCAGTAAGAATTTATTCATTAGATATAAAGCATAGTAAGGGCTGCAACACATCATTTCAGAGAACACTTATGAAATTTTTGACTTGGTCACAAACCTTTTCTCTGGTCTGGAATGTCAACATTGATGCACTTTCATAAAATACAAATCAGCAAGACATTTCGGTGCAAGCTTAACCAGACCAACTGATTTCATTTTCTGATGTTTAATAGTTACACAGTTTTTATAATATAACAAAAGTGGAATAATTTCTAATAGATTTTGTGTTAGCCCTTAAAGGTTGTTATCCAAAATCTAGCTGTCCAATAACAGTGTTGCCTAAAAACTGGGCAATTATGAAAACATTTCATTTGATATTTAGTTAAGTGAACTTCAGACTCATTGTCCAGATGTTGTTATAATTCAGTTAGGTGCTAGTTCTCAGTGGCTTGCAAATCACTTATCAGTTTTGCTGCTTTGTTTACAGTAACACTCAAGTCTTGTTCACATCCCTTGAGTTGAGCCAAGTGGCATTCAATCCCATCCAACCTGGGTGTCTGAAATCCGGAATAATCTCAAAAGTGACATGACTTCAATTCAAAGGGTATGGATTATTAACATCCAATCTGTGCAGGGTGGGCACTAACCAAAAAAAGAACTGAAGAACTGCGGATGCTGTAAATCAGAAACAAAAACGGAAATTACCGGAAAAACGCAGCAGGTCAGGCAGAGAGAAAAGGCAGAGTTAACATTTTGGGTCCAATGACCCTTCTTCAGTACAGGCATTAGTGAATCACATTGTTATGAAAACTTGTCTGATTCACTAATACCTGTTCTGAAGAAGGGTCACTGGACCCAAGCATTAACTCAGCTTTCTCTCTACCAATGCTGACAGCCCTGCTGAGTTTTCCAGTAATTTCTGTTTTTGTTTCTGTATAATGTGGGATCTGATTAAAACTGGGAACAACAGTGTATTTTATAACACAGAACCGTTTTAGCAAGAAAACAATCTGTGGAGCAAAAAACAATTATCTGTGGTAATGAAGGGAGCATTCCCCTTCCTGCACAGATAATGGAAATTGCAGGTAATTAAAGCTCCTCGCATACTTAATCTGAAAAAGGAGGCTTTTTAGAGTTTCATGGAAAACATGGTCTAATGTTATGAATCTTGATAATTTTACTCCATTTTGTGTCATACACCAGTGCCCAATAAGTAGATAGTGAACTAGAACAAGTCCACTATCTTAATTATCCTCAGATTGAAAAAGTGCACAAGAACTTAGATGATAATGTAATTTTGCAAGGTTAATAGTGTGGTTTCCCTAATTATTCATCCAGAAATCAAAGGTTTCAGATCATAAAAACATTAAGGGACTCAAAGGCAACCTTCCACCTAGTAAGATAATAGTTTGTACAGTGATAATCAAATCAATGTTAAACATTGCTTGAGGTGACCCTGGATCCCCAATCTATCATGACCGTCTCTATTGCTTTTCCTCTCTACTCGGCCAGCTGAACTTTTTGTTTCTGCTCGCTGTTACATACACTGTACAGGTATATGTTCTCCCCAGGCCCACATGGTCAATTGGGGATGAGGAAAGCCCCCTTCTGGTTTAACTAGAAGTGTCCCTTTTGGTAGACATAATCTAATTTATTGCATCTGTGAAACTTATTACAAGGTTACAAGGATATGGTACACATTAACAGAGAAACTGTTAAAAGGACAGTTATAGATTTGACTCCTTAAAGATTTCTACCTATTCATCACACCAGGGCTTATAGTATTATCACCCTGATTCCTGCTAATGGCACTTCATCAGTATTATTCAGAAGCACACATAATATGCCACTTCCAAATAAAGCAGACATTGCTGGAGAAACTCAATAGGCCTAGCAGCATCACTGGAGAGAAGACACAGTTAATGTTTTGGGTCCAGTGACCCTTCTACAGAACTGACTGTGTCTAGAAAAAGGTGGTGCATATGCTGAGGGTGAGGACGGGATGGTGATTGGAGGGGAAGGGGTAAACGTTAAGTGGAGATGGAGCCAGAGAGTGAGAGAATAGCAATTGTGCAGGAATGGACAATGGTATGGGAAAACTTCCTGTTAATAGGAACCATTAGGAGCTGAGAATAGGTTTGGTTGTGCTGGTGATGACAGGGTTTGGTGTGTGGAGGTGGGGGAAGGACATGGAAGAAGGTGCTGAGGTCCTAAAATGATTGACCCCTGAAGGCTGCAGGGTCCCCCAGTGGAAAGTGAGATGCTGTTTTTCCAGCCTGAGCTGAGCCTCACTGGAGTACTGCAGCAAGTCCAAGACAGAAATGTTGGCCAGGGAACGTGGTGATGTTTTGAAGTGGCAGGCAGCCAGAAGCTTGGGGACAGAACATGAGTGTTCCACAAAGCAAGCACCGTTTTGTCTCCCTAGTGCAGAGAAGACCATATTGTGAGCAGTGAATAGAATAGACTAGTCTGAGTGAAGTGCAGCTGAATCATTGCTTCAGGTGAATCATATGTGGCATGGGATAGTGAGCGGGGAGGAGGTAAACAGACAGGTATTGCACCTTCTCCATTTGCATGGGAAGGGGTGCAGTGGGAGTGTGAGGAGGTGTTAGCCATGGAAAAGGAATGGACCTGCATGTTCTTATGGAAATGATCCCTGCTGAAGGCTGCCAAGAGAGGGAGAGGGGAACATGTGTCTGGGGGTGGCATCCTGCTGGAGGTGGCTGAAATGTAGCTCATGATCCTTTGGATGTGGATGCTGGTGGTTGGAAAGTGAGGACTAGAGGGGCCCTACTGGTGTTTCTTGGACAGCATTTCTATCTTGGGTTTGCTGCAGCACTCCAGTGAGTCTCAGCGCCAGTCGAAAGAACAGCACCTCACCTTCCATTAGAACCTGCAATTTCAAGATTCAATGTTGAGCTCAATAATTTTAGGGCTTGAGCACCTTCTTCCATAGCCTTCCCACAACATCCATATATCAGGCACTGTCATCATATGGGCTGATTTCAGCACAGCCGCTAACGGTCATTAATGCTCCACTAATGGAGCCATCCAGCACAGCCATTTTAGCCCAGTAATGGTCCATATTAATACCTATTCTTTCTCCCAGGCTCACCATTATCCATCCCTTTTTGTGCACAACTGCTATCGTCTCTCTCTGGGCTCCATCATCACCATCCCCTTCCCCCCATTCCCCCCCCCCCCCCCCACCCCAACCCTCAGCAACAGGATATCTTCCGCCTTTTCTTAGCTCCAATAAGTTCAGAAGATGGGTCACTGGACTCTAAATGATAACTCTGCTTTCTCTCCTGCCAGAACTGCTGGGTTTCTCCAGCTCTTTCTGTTTTTGTTTCAGATTTCCAGCACTTGCAATTCTTTATTTTTTTGTTTCTTACCTCTTTCAAACAGGGTCTCGACACTTCAGCTGTCAGCGAATGTGTCCCAGTTGTAAGTGTCAATGACCACCTACCCTCTATCGCACTTGCAGATGTTCCCTGTAGTGGCAGCTTAAACACACAGGAGGCTGTGACCCAGTGGCCAGTTACTGTACTGAACATTTTTGAGTACACAGTCATATTGGAAACTGAGTGATCACAGAAATTGCTGAATTAGCAATAAGTGTATGATGGTGAAAGTGGCCCACTCCAGAACCACTGAGATAATGAATATGTTTCGCCCAAATATGCAGACAGTACGTGAAAGATATCAAAAGTGGAAACTGTTTCGCTTTTTCTCCTGCCTAGCAAAAATTGCCCTATATGACAGCAGAGAAGTGTTCGGAGGATGCACGTTTGGCAGATTCCCAATTTAGTGTTCTCAAAAAGATTTCAGTTATTTCACATTCACTTATTCAATTTGAACATAACATTTTGCAATGTGTGTGTTGATTCAGGCATCAAGTGACAGGAGCTTAAATATATGAAGTAATCAACAACTTCCAGCATCACATAGTCAATGCTGATAGATACCAGGGTAGCAGCATGCTGGAGCATGACATTTGTCTTCCTGATTCTGATGGTCACATCACAAGCTTTCCCAGTGCTGCTCCTTTGTCAGGTGCAGTGGAGGGAAGTGCACATTCACTTGTTATTCAGATACTTGACACTTTACGCACATCGTTTGACACTTTTGATCACCTGCATAGACTTGTTATTCAGCTTGTCGATGTTCCACTCACAATATTTGTATTTATCTGTCGACATTCCCAATTACTTGGAATTATCTTACCATTATCTCTCCGCCTACAAATTCTGTGCCTGTGCACTTCCCTTTACTTCACCTGATGAAGGAGCAGTGCTCCAAAAGCTTGTGATTTCAAATAAACCTGATTTGGAGATGCTGGTGTTGGATTGGGGTGTACAAAGTTAAAAATCACACAACACCAGGTGATAGTCCAACAGGTTTAATTGGAAGCACGCTAGCTTTCGGAGCGACACTCCTTCATCAGGTGGTAGTGGAGGGCTCAATCCTAACACTCAGAATTTATAGCAAAAATTTACAGTATGATGTAACTGAAATTATACATTGAAAAATTGATTGTCTGTTAAGCCTTTCATCAATTAGAATACAGTGATCATTTCACTTCTTTCATGTGTAAATCACGAAACCTTTTTTTAAAAAGTTGCATTCTCGGGTTAACTGTTAACAATGGTGATAGCTAGACAATATGTTGAAGGTGTTGGCCCGCTACAGAGAACACAAGTTGACCTGGAGGAAATTCACACAGACACGAAGAGAATGTACAAACTCCACACAGACAGTCGCTCTTGGGTGGAATCAAACCCGGGTGCTGTGAGGTAGCTGTGCTAACCACTGTGCCACCGTGCCACCCCAATACTTTGTTCTTGGCATTTCCCTTGCAGCTGCCAACTGAGAAGGCCATTCCAATTGTCTTGTCTGAAACTACACTGGAATTCAGGTAGATGCATTCAGGCAGGATCTGCAATCTGACAAGGGCAACACAAGCAAATAATTACCTCATGAAATTGAGCAGGAAGATGCCTCAAAGTTGTTGCATCTGCTGTGGTGACCCTTGTTCTTGCACAGGATCACAATCTTTGCATCATACATATCCTGGCATTTAAAGGGATTAAATGGGTTTAAAGGGACATTCTAGCCAATTGTGGTTGGAACTTGGGATTTTTTTAATCTTTTGTAAATCCATTTCATTAACACTTGTGCATTCTTTGTTCGAAGTTATAAGTAGAAAAAATGTTGGAGTCCTCATGTTTGCATGTTTTCTAGAACCTTACTATTTCTCTGTATTTAAAGGAAAAAAAAAGTAATGAGTACAAAGGCTATGCTTCAATAGAGACAGAAGTCACATGACACCAGGTTACAGTGCAACAGGTTTATTTGAAATCACAAGCTTTTGGAGCACTGCTCCTTCATCAGGTGAAGTAAAGGGAAGTGCACAGGCACAGAATTTGTAGGCGGAGAGATAATGGTAAGATAATTCCAAGTAATTGGGAATGTCGACAGATAAATACAAATATTGTGAGTGGAACATCGACAAGCTGAATAACAAGTCTATGCAGGTGATCAAAAGTGTCAAACAATGTGCATGAAGTGTCAAGTGTCTGAATAACAAATGAATGTGTACTTCCCTCCACTGCACCTGAGCAGCACTGGGAAAGCTTGTGATTTTAAATAAACCTGTTGGACTTTAACCTGGTGTTGTGTGACTTCTGATTTTGTCCAATATCGGTATCTCCACATCATAGCTACCTTCAACAGAGAGACATGTATAAAATATAAAATAGACGACTATCTCCTTGCTTGCTGGAGATACAGCTTGATCGTTTTTCTCATCAACTTTTAGAAGAAACAGGAAATGGTTTTACCCAGGTTTTGGCATTTCCCAGAGTTCAAGAATGAACATATTGCACAAATTTGTAGAATCATCACGATCCATTCGGAGTTTCACTCAATCTGTGTCAATCTGCACGATAATGATGATCAATTCCCATGTTTTCTGGTAGTTCTCATAATACCTATTAGAGGAAGTCCCCATGTTACGAACGTCTGACTTACGTCCTGTACTTACGAACCGACCTCCAGCTTCTCATTTTTAAAACTCTGAGTTACGTACAATGTTTCATCCGAATGAACAGGCGGACTAATTAACCCGTACCTGTTCTGACTTACACACAAATTCGGCTTATGAACAGCAGGAAAAAAAAGGAACTCGTTTGTAACCTGGGGACTTCCTGTAATGAATAGAGTTAACTTTTAAAATTAGTTAGTTTAGCAAAAAACATGGCTTCATATCCATGGAGATTTCCCATCCCAGTAGGTCTATTTCATGATACCAGATTTAGCATTGAAACACACCTGCAGAAAAGACTTCTTTTTCATGAAATGTATGTATCAATGATAATGACCAGTGAATATGCCATGGTCTAGCACAAATTCTGACATTTTGACAGATTCTCAGGTTTCCTCCAACATCCCACACCAGAGACCCATGAATAATTGGGATTTCCTGTAAACTGCATTACCATACTAATTTGATGGAGAAACATAAAGTGATCAATGATGGTGCCTCCTGAGGGTGAAAATATACAAACATTAAGGACATCTTGAGGTCGGTGCTAAACCACAGCTATCCAGCTACTGGGGTAATTAAGTTCTACCCAAACAAGACCATAGGAAATTCTAGATGCAGAAGGCAACGTTAGGGGAAGCAATGGTCTACTGGTATTACCTATTAATATAGAGGTTCCAGGCAATATTCTGGGGACCAGGGTTCAAAGCTTGCCATGACAGACAGTGGAATTTGAATTCAATAATAAAAAAATCTGGAATTAAGAATTTACTGATGACCATGAAACTATTGCTGATTGTCAGAAAAATCCATATGGTTTACTCATGACTATCGGGGAAGGAAATCTGCCATTTTCACCTGTATTGGCCTACATGTGACTCCACACCCACAGCAAAATGGATGGTTCTTAACTGCCCTCTAAAATGGCCCAGCAAGCCACTCGACTTAAGAGCAGTAAGGGACAGGCAACAAACGCTAGGCAAAAGTGAGGACTGCAGATGCTGGAAATCAGAGTTTAGATTAGAGTGGTGCTGGAAAAGCACAGCAAGTCAGGCAGCATCCGAGGAGCAGGAAAATCGACATTTCAGGCAAAAGCCCTTCATCAGGAATGAATGGAACAAATGCTAGGCCAGCAGTGATGCCTATGTCTCACAAGCGCATAAAGAAATTCCAGCCACATCAGCTGAAGTGAATGTTGACCCATTCTGACTGCTTCCCAACCTACTTGCTGATGTGTGCCCTGGGTGTTTTGCAATACATTTGCTCATCGGCTTGTTCAGTCCAAATGGTTTCCAATCCCATTTAACTGCTTCCTAACCTGCTTGTTCACTTGTTTGACCAACTGCTTTTTGATGGGCTCAGTCATCCGATTACATCTACACAAGAGAACTAGCGATGGACTTCTATAGGGACCTGAATAATGTGGACAATGGCGAGAAATGTGGCAGAATCATGAAAGAAGTCCAGCAACTTGTTCCAGCTTTTAACTAAATTCCAGGTGCAAGGTGAGATTATCACTGGGCTGTGGTGAGTTACCTATTAAGGGAGATTATTGCTTGTTAACCTTATTAACTGCACATCTCACCTCATTAATACACAGCTTTCTATTCGTCCATTTGCCATGAGCAAACTAAACATTGAGTTTACCTGACATCAGAGCAGGTACCTGGTGACATCAACTCACAGAGTCGTAGAATCCAATAGCACAGAGATGTTTGGCCCAAACTGGTCCAGGCTGACCAAAATGTCCATCCACGTTACCTCCATTTCCCTGCACTTGACCCATATCATTCTAAACCTTTCCTATCCATGTATTTGTCCAAATGCCTTTTAAATGTTGTTAATGTACCTGCCTCAACCATGTCCGCTGGCAGCTCATTCCTTATGCATACCACCCTCTGTATAAAAGAAAATTGCCCCGCAGGTTCCCTTTTATTCTTTCCCCCTTTAACCTGAAACTGACTCCCTCTAGTCTACCGGTCCCCAATCCTGGGGAAAAGACTGAGTGCATTAACCCTATTTATGTCTCTCATGATCTTATACATTTTGATAAGATCCCCCCCCCCCCCCCCTCAGTCTCCTATGCTCTAAAGTAAAAAGTACTAGCTTCTCCAACCTCTCCCTATAACTCAGACCATTGATTCCTGGCAAAATCCTTGTAAATTTCTTCTGCACTGTTTCCAGTTTAATAACATCCTTCCTATAGCAAGGCGACCAAAATACTGATGGCTGTAAAGACGCTCCATGTTGTTCAGTGCAAAACAGCATCTCAGTGCCACCAGCTTCATACACTGGCCTCCACTTGCCAAATCCTTAGGCAGTTCAGACTTGCATTGCAGGGTGTGCCAGCAACTAGCACTGAAAGGCTGCTACAAAAATACCTTGTGTGCAGGGACAGGCACGCAGCTCATGGATTCGACCAGGCTGCATTGCAGCATTGCTTCCTTTCTCTCTTAATGCTTGGCTCACTTCATCCTGCCTTGCCATGCTGTGCCATGCCTGTTAGTCTTTGGCTGTGGCTGAAGCTCCAATGCACTATCAATACCGATAGCCCAACAGGACTCAACATAAGCAGTCAGGAGAATCATATATCATCAAAGTTAAAAATCACACAATGCCAGGTTATAGTCCAACAGGTTTATTTAGATGTACAAGCTTTCGGAGTGCTGCTCCTTCATCAGGTAGCTACCTGACGAAACACCAGCACTCCGAAAGCTTGTACGTCCAAATAAACCTGTTGGACTATAACATGGTGTTGTGTGATTTTTAACTTTGTCCATCCCAATCCAACACCAGCTCCTCCATGTCATATAATGTCAGGCAAGCAGATACAAAACCAGCAACCAGGGTCTGGTCAGCCATATCTAGGAGCTACTCGTCGAAGTCGATCAGAGGTCTGGAGTGAAATGGTATTCCATTTGTTGAGTGGTGGGGAATTCTAGAACTTTGAACCAGTGACAGTGAAGAAATGGTAATATATTTCCAATCAGGATGGCCTGGAGGGGAACTTGAGGGTAGTGGTGTTGCTATGTATCTGATGTTCTTGGCTTTCTAGATGGAAGTGATCATGGGTTTGAAAAGTGCTATCTAAGGATTTTTGGTGAATTTCTGCAGTGCATCTTGTAGATAGTACACACTGCTGTTACTGAGCATCAGTGGTGGTGGGAGTTGGTTCTTGGGATGTGATCTGAAAATGTGTTGCTGGAACAGCGCAGCATGTCAGGCAGCATCCAGGGAACAGAAGAATCGACGTTTCGGGCATAAGCCCTTCTTCAGGAATGAGGAAAGTGTGTCCAGCAGGCTAAGATAAAAGGTAGGGAGGAGGGACTTGGGGGAGGGGCGTTGGAAATGCGATAGGTGGAAAGAGGTCAAGGTGAGGGTGATAGGTCAGACTGGGGTGGGGGCGGAGAGGTCAGGAAGAAGATTGCAGGTTAGGAAGGCGGTGCTGAGTTCGATGGATTTGACTGAGACAAGGTGGGGGGAGGGGAAATGAGGAAACTGGTGAAATCCGAGTTCATCCCTTGTGGTTGGAGGGTTCCTAGGCGGAAGATGAGGCGCTCTTCCTCCAACTGTCGTGTTGTTGTGGTCTGAAGAAGGGCTTATGCCCGAAACGTCGATTCTCCTGTTCCCTGGATGCTGCCTGACCTGCTGCGCTGTTCCAGCAACACATTTTCAGCTCTGATTTCCAGCATCTGCAGACCTCACTTTCTCCTCTTTGGATGTGATGCCAATCAAGAAGACTGCTTTGTCTTGGATGGAGTCAAGCTTCTTCAGTGTTATTGGAGCTGCACCCATCCAGGTAAGTGTGGAGTATTTCATCACACTCCTGATTTGTGCCTTGTTTATGGTGGACAGGCTTTGGTGAGTTAAACAATGCAGTGTTGCTAGCCTCTGACCTGCCCTGGTAGACATTGTGTTTATGTGGTCAGTCCAGTTGAATTTCTGGTCAATGTCAACCCCAAGGATGATGACAGTGGGGAGTTCAGTGATGGTAACACCATTGAATGTCAAGGGATGGTGGTTAGATGGTCTCTTATTGAAGATGGACATTGCCTGTCATTTGTACAGCATGAATGTCATTGCCACATGTCAGCCCAAGCCTGGATATTGTCCAGATCTTGTTGCATTTGAACATGGGCTGCTTCAGTATCTGAGGAATCACGAATGATGCTGAACGTTATGAAATCATCAGCGAACATGTCCACTTCTGACCTTATGCTAGTGGGAAGGTCTTTGATGAAGCAACTGAAGATGGTGGAGCTTAAGTCACTAAGACTTGCGCTGAGGAAGGTAGAAGCATGTTTTGAGGAGGGCATCAGTGAGGCACCCTTACTGGTTGCTGCACACACTGAGGCTGAAATAAATGATTGATGGAGACATGACCCTCCTTCTTGAGGCTCAGCATGTCTCATCATATGGAAGAGCATGTACAGTCCTCATCCTTACCAACTCTTCTCATTGCTAAGAAACTGCTTTGTTCCTTATATTCCCAACATGCGACATTGGCAGCAAGACTGATGCAGATGGGATATTGATCATTGTAACTGTCTATCTAAGAAGATGGATGCAGGATTAATAGGGCTGATAGCAACCCTAGGAAAAGCAGCAAGAGGCAAAGGAGCACCCCGCCCAGGCAGAAGTTGCAGCACAGAGCTCCTCGAGATCTATGAAAGGACCAGAGTTTATGCTCCGTCTTCATTAGGGATGAGCAAGGTGCACTATTGTTGCAGAATCCGTATATCCCAAAACACTGACAGAACTGTTCCAGCTTCTGAATGCTGATGAATGGGAAGCCATTGTCTCCTGGCAGCTGTGAAGGTGATAGTGCTTTGAACATCTACACTACTGGTTCCTTCAAGTGATGGGTGACCTGTGTGACATCTCTCTGTCATGCACACAGATATGTCTCAGAACAGTGGCTGACACTCTCTGTTGAAGATCAAACCAGCTCACTTTGTTTCTCCACGCTGGGGTCAGTGTTGCAGCCCAGGCAAAAGGATTCAGGAACACAGGCGGTTTCCCTGAGGTTCAGGGTGTCACCAACTGTGCACATGGTACAGACAGGGACATATCACAATGCAGCAGAATTCGTCAATAGGAAGGGGCTCCATTCAAGTAATGTCTGGGTGATCTGCACTCACCAATATGCATGCCTGAGGGTGTATGCCTGCTAAGGGTGGAGCTAGGAAACACAAGGGGCAATGAACATTAGTGGGAATTATGGAAGATGGCAGCAGGGTAGGATGCTCCAGCCAGAGCTCCTCTGCTCACCAGTTCCGTTTCCTTTCTTTTTTTCCCTCCTATTTGAAGTATTTCATTTCTCCCCCAACCCCACAACTTTTAATTACCCCTACCCAGAGAAAGGAGCGATGGACAGGCTGAGTCCTAGAGCGACAGAGGGGCCGAATCCTGGAGCAATGGAGAGACCAAGTCCCAGAGCGAGTCACGGAGCGGCGAACGGGCCGAGTCAGGGCTGAAATCCCAGAGCGCCGGCGCATGAGGAATCCCGCGTCCTGGAGTGGCATGAGGTGGAGGTGATTCCCGGTACAGCACGATTTATCTTGTTGCTGCTGAGTGCCAGTGAGGAGAGGTCTGGAGGCTCTGGTGCCATATCCTGAGTTGCTGCTTTTTGGAATTCTTTACTGGACTGGAATATAAGTCCTTTTCACAATGTTATAACTACCTCATTTCTAACTCAGACAACTGTAAGTAAAGCTACTGTTTTCCTTTAATGCTCTTTTTGTATAATAAAGCTTTTTTTTTACTCTGTACGATTTGTTCCTAGATACAGTACTTGTACCTAAGATGTTGCCAGTAAAAGGCAGCCATTGTAAAAACTTCACTGTATTCCTGTACTTCTGTACTGGAGTACAAGTGACAATAATGAATATTCTATATTCCCAAAGTCGTGGTCATGTAAATTATTATATAAATTATAGGGGTTTGAAATAGGAGTAATACAGTAATTATAGTGGACTTTGATCCACATATACACTGAGTAAACCAAATTCGTGTTAATTCTGCACTGGACAAATTCTAGGAACTGATACAGGGTCGATTTCTAAAAGAGTATGCTGAGGAACAAACTAGAGAATGGGCTCTTTTAAATCTAATATTGTGCAATGAGAAAAGTTAATTAATAACCCTATGACAAAGTGGCCTTCTTAAGAGTTTAGAAAAATGAGAGGTGATCTCACTGAAACCTGTAAGATTCTTATAGGGACTGACAGGATAGATCAGGAATGGTAGTTCCCCTGGTGGGGGATCGAGAACAAGGATGCAGTCTCAGAATAATGATAATCCATTTCAGAAGAAGTGAGGATGAGGGCCATGAATCTTTGCAGTTTTCTATCCCAGAGGGCTATGGAAGCACAAACATTGAGTATATTCAAGAATGAGACTGATAGATTTCTAGATATCAAACACATCAAAAGAAATGGGGACAGTGCAAGAAAATAGTGTTGCATTGAAGATCAGTTGATATACAATTGCATGTCGGACTAAGCTCAAGGGGTGAATCGCCTATCCAGCTTCTATTTCCTAAGACTGTTCAGAACAGGTACCAATAAAAAAAAGTGAAACAAAAGCTCAAATGATTTCTCTATGATATTGAACACTTGTCTTTCATACTTGTTTAAGAACCAGGATTGGCTCACTGGGAAAAATTTGTATTGAACCCGATGTCTCTTTGAAGTTGGCAAATTTTCCTAATTGTAATAATGCCAGTGGAGTGATGCTGCATAATGCAGTTGTGATGACATCCTCCCACCAGCATGTTTAGTCCTTCAGTCTAGATGAGGCCTTTATGCCCTCACCCCTGACATCTTTGATATCTAGAAATCTTCCAATAAACCTTTGAGGAAGTTCCTTTACAACAACATTATAAGGAATCCAAAGCTGCTTTAAATATTTTAAATATCTCCAGGGAACCAGACCAATTCCCATGCCTGGTGAATTCATTGCTGCCATTTGACAGGCCTCATCAGCATTGCCAAGCCACAGATGAGGATGTACCAGTTATGGGCTTCCTCTCTCTCTCAGCCACCCTCCCTATAGAGTGGGTGCCCTTTTAGACACTGACTCAAATTGGCTCTTGCAGAATGTAGCTGGGAAGGTTAGGATCCACCAGATGCCAGGTCCTGTTATATTTTCCAGCTCTTCCATCACATTTCTGCCAGACTCAAAGTGACAGAGTGCCCTATTTTCTGTCTACAGCTTGCAATGCAATAAAGCAACAACAAAGTGATTAAACTCAGGAAAGCATCCTTGACTCAACCGGCTTCAATTGCTTAATTACTGCTTTTTCTCTAATAGGAGTGGAGCAGTTTACTGACATTGCTATAATATTCAGTTCTATTCATAGCTCTTCAATAGTAAAGCAAACCATGCAGGTCCAGAACAGGATTTGCACAAAATCTAAGCTTGGTCTGACCAAGTAATAGTCATATATCATAGAAACATGAGGTTGGAAAGAAGGAAAGAAGGAAATACATTATTTGTTTATTTCCAGATACTCCTTAACTATATTTGCAACAATAATGATATCGGGTGCTGGTCTCAAAATGCATTTACTCCATGTGCAGTCCCATTAATGCAGACAGATGTAAGTTTTGTGCCTGCTCATTATCGAAACTGCAACATGTGGTTCAAAACAAAGTGTACAGCTGTCTGGCTGCACACTCAGCTGGGGAATCAGCAGTGGTTAAGGTTAGATAGCTCCTAATGCTTCAGTTTTCCACAGGAAAACAACCTTTCCACTTCTAAATAAAAACCGAAAGAACTGAGGATGTTAGAAATCAGAAACAAAATGGAAATTGCTAGAGAAACTCAGCAGGTCTGGCAGAATGTCCGACTGCTGCTTCAAACGGCACAGCCTGCCTGCTCCTCTTAAAGGGAATTGGAATCTCTGTACAGAGGGTGAATTCAGGCCACTAAGGTTACAATGGTAGATAAAGAACAGTAATGCAGCAGAGAAGCAACAAGCCTATAAAGTTTATCCTCCAATTAGATCTGGAGCAGGTGGCCACAGAGGTCAGTTCCTGAAGACTGGTCCTAAGGACAATGATCTCCTTGAGAAGCTTCCACACCACACTGTGTGAAAGCATAACACAAGGCTTCACTGGGTTGGATATGAGCACTCAGGAGTTCCTTCCATAATATTACTATCTTTCTGATGTTCCGCAAAGATTACACACTCTTGCACCTCATATGGAGATTGCTATGGCTGGAGTCCTTGAGGCCTTAGCTGAAATCTAAAGACAAAGTAGAGAAGACAGTAATTACAATGTTGTTAACAAATCTGGCAAGAGGTGAAAGAGGATGATGAGACCCAAGATTTACCGGTCTCACTGTCAATTTCTTCAACTCTGAAAAATGGTGCAGACTCTGATGAAAGATATAACATAATTGAACTGGAGGCAGGAGGACTGGATGGCAATGCCATACCAATGGGTAAAGTTACAACTGCATTCAATCTTTAAGCCACTGACTCATTTCAAGAAGCAACTGGGTATCTGTGCAGTATCTTGATCTAGAAATGCACCAGGGATTTAACTGATAGGCATTTTTTCCAGATCACAGCTGTTCATTTCACTTCCATGACCAGGAGTTTCACATAGCCCAGGCAGTGGACTTCTCACCATCTCTGGCTTCCTCCAAGTGCAGTGCATTATCAATTGCACCCATATTACTTTCAGAGTGTCCTATCAGCAACACAAAGAGTTTGACAACAGAAAAGGCATTCACACCATCAGCATTCAAATTATATGTGACCATCAATGCAAAAGTTTGGAGGACTGCACCAGATAACCTGGGAGCTCCCATGACACTTACAGAAAGAAGAATTCACAGGTTTGTTCCTCATTCTAAGGTCCTTGAGCCATGCAGAGATGGATCTTCAGAGACAAAGGCTATCCCCTTCAAACATGACACACACCACTTTTACAAATCCTTCAGAGGGCACAGAATGAACAAACAGCCTGCCACTATTTCAATCAAGTCATTGTGAAACAGACCATAGGCCTCCTGAAGATGGGGTTTCAATGCTTGGATTGCAGGATAATCCAGAAAGGGAGACAGCCAGCATTGTGGCACACACTGGAGCCAACGAAGGCGATATGCCCTGGGTGCAGATGGAATGGGGGACTGGCAGCAACCTTCTGAGGATGAAGGCAAGGATAAGGATTAGAAAATTGACCAGGAGAGCCACCAAAGCAGCATAGCAAAGGAATGCATTGTTGAGACCAAGAGGCTGGAGACAACCTAATTGAAACCCACTTCCAGGATGAATGAGCTGGGTTTGGGCTTCATTTAAATGCATTCCATGAGCAATCTGACAACAACTTCAATTAGAGCAAAGCCTTGGGAATCTCTGTAGTTTTGCAGTTCTTGTTCATTTTTCATGCTGAATAGGTATCTCAGATGTTCAATATTCACTAGGCTGATTCCAGGTATGGAGGGACTGTCTTATGAGATGAAATTGAATAGATTGGACCTGTACTCATTGAAGTTTATAAGAATAGATCTTATTGAAACATATAGGATTCTTAAAGGGCTTAACGGGGTAGATGTGGAAAGGTTGTTTGCTCTGTGGGAGAGTCGAGGACCAAACGGCATAAATTAAGGGGTCACCCAATAAGGCAAAAATGATTAGGAATCTCTTCTCTCGGAAACTTTTGAATTTGTGGAATTCTAGACTGTAGAAGGTTGATGAGATTAGATATATTCAAAGCTGAGATGGACAGACTTTTAATCAATAAGGGAATCAAATGTTATGAGAAAAAGACAAGAGAGCTGAGGATTATCAAATTAGTCATGATCTCATTTATTGTTCATTCCTAGATGTCCTTGATAAGATGATGACAAGTCTTCTCCTGGAACTACTGCAAAGCATGACATAAAGATACTCCTTCAGTGTGGTTTGGGAGGAAGGTTTTGTCTGATCAACAAGGCCAGTATGATGATAGTTGATCAAGTAAGGATGTCTAAGGGAGATTTAGAGGTGATGGTGTTCCGTTACACTTCCTGTCTACCAATAAAGATAGTTCAGGCACCTTATACAAACTGAAATGATGTGGAGGGAAAAGAGCTTGATTTTTTAGGACACAATGGGGACAAAAATGGAGGTGGGTAGGCATTGAATTTCACACTGCCTGGAATTCTGACTTGCTGGCACATCCAGCCCTCATCTATTTACCTGCAGGCGGACTAGCCAGGGCTATCAGTTTGTTAGTGTGAACAGAAAATTAATGCTTTTTAATGTCTTTTGAAGGCCCATTAACAATGAATTTTCCAGTGGCCTTTAGGCTCTCAGAGGCATCAGAAAACAGCTCAAGTGCCTTGAAGCACCTTATTATACACACAGTGTTAACTGGGAGGCTATGTATAAATATATGACTTCAACAATTGCTGCTGTATTCTGAGTATAGAGTCATGGGAATACTACATCTTATCTTGTGTAGAGAGAAGTAATAATTGATAATAGTTTAAGAGATGCCCCCTGCAGGGATATGTGTTTCATCTTCATTACTGGCTGCTGCCTGGGGGAGACAGCTGAGGACATCATGCAGGCTTTAACCTGTGCTCTGTCTGTTGGCTTCAGCTCTGCTGCAGACTGCTCTCTGGAAGAACTTGCCAACAGCCCCACATAGAAGGTTAGAGAGAGGGATTATCCATCTCAAGATGGCATTTGAAAAGGCAGCCTGTTGCTTCTTCAGTGCTGCAGGCTGTCCTTTTGGTATGATGTAGTACTCCCATGAGACCCTTCCTGCCAGTCTTAAGTAAATGACAAGTTTGCCCTCTGGTCACCAACTGGTCAATTCAGGAAAATTCACAGCCAGGTGACTGCTCTCTGTGCTTGCTGCTGATACATATTTGACATCCTGAAACCCATGGAGACAATTTTGCCCTAGTTTTGTTTTGTTAGAAACTGAGTGCCACCTATACAAGACCCCCTGTACAAATTATTGCAGTCCTAGGATTTAACTGAAAATCCACAAAGCTCAGCCATGGACTCCCCAGGGGAACAAAAACATCAAAGCCTTGCCAGGTAAAAGTGGGGTGCTCTATAAAAGCAGCCCTCTTTGTGGTGACAATCATATTGGCAGAGACATGAGTGTACAGGGAAGATAGCATGCAGCCTCAAGATTCTGAATTTACAAAGTATGCAAATTAAAGTTAAAATTACTTGCATTGTCCCTTTGTCTGTGACAAAATTAAACGTAAGAAGTTTAAAGCAGCATGTTGTGGGTGTTGGAAGTCTAAACAAATGCTGGAAAAAATTCAGCCTGTCAGGTAATGTCTGCAGAAAGAGAAATAGAATTAACATTTCAGGTGATTGCCTTTTATCAGAATTCAAAAGAGTTTGTGTTTAACAAATTTAAAGTAAGGATGAGTCTCAAGAGTGCTTGTGCGTGAGGGCGGAAGATCAAGGGCATGCTCAGGTAGGAGTGGTATGGTCAGTAAACACTGCTTGTTTTGTGCAGAGCAAGCATGACTTGTCATTAGACCTGAAAATCGTCTGCAGCATGAATCAGGATTGTGAGTCAAGGGCCAATTTTCTGACCCGCATCCTCCCCTGACAAGACTCAGCATCATTGATGCAGCCTCATAAAACTATATCATGTTGGGAGGGGATAGGCAATCAAAACTATCAGTTCAGAAAATGACCATTTTCTTTTTCAACACTTGTCTTTGTTCCAATGAAGGCTGTTCTCTTGCTCTGTGAAAATGAATAGTTGTTCTGACTATGGGCTCAGTTCAATGTTGAGCTTTTGTCCCCTGATATTACTTGCTACCTCAGGCCAGCAGCAGCTGGCACTCCTTTTAATGATGCAAGTGAAGGTCACCAACAAGTGAACTGAGTTCAATAACTCTTGGGTCAGCAGTGTGCAGTAAAGGGTTAACAATGTCTTTACTCGAGGAATAACTACTAAGCATGTGCGTAAGGTTCTACATTATAATGAGACCCAAGTCTGAAGGTTCCAGAAATGTCCACTCTTAATGTCCCTTGTATATATTTTCAATAAAGTCTGTTCATGTTTACTCACCTAAATGCAGACCTGATCTTACCACATAGTTACAAGTAGATCATCAGAGCTGGAGGCAAGAAGCAAGAAACTTGTCAAATGAAGCCAGCAGCAGTATAAAGCTGCAAATAAAGGACTTCAAGGCCAACGTCGGCACCACATCACAGAGCAGGAAATTTTGACCAACAGCGACAAAGTAAATGAAAAGCCAGCAAAGTGAAAAAACAGTTGGGCTATGGCTAGTATAGTACTGAACATCAGAGGGTCGTAGAGTCATAGAGGTGTACAGCACAGAAACAGACCTTTCAGCCCAAATTGTCCATGCCGTCCAGATATCCAAACCCAAGCTCGTCCCACCTGTCAGGACCCGACCCATATCCCTCCAAACCCTTGCTATTCATATACCCATCCAATTGTCTTTGAAATGTTGCAAATGTACCAGCCTCCACCACATCCTCTGGCAGCTCATTCCATACATGTACCACCCTCTGCGTGAAAAAGTTGCCCCTTAGGTCTTTTTTATATTTTTCACGTCTCATGCTAAACCTATGCCCTCTAGTTCTGGACTCCCACACCCCAGGGAAAAGACTTTGTCTATTTATCCTATCCATGCCCCTCATGATTTTAAAACCTCTATAAGGTGATCCATCAGCCTCTAACCCTCCAAGGAAAATAGCCCTAGCCTATTTAACCTCTCCCTGTAGCTCAAATCTTCCAACCCTGCCAACATCCTTGTACATCTTTTCTGAATCCATTCAAGTTTCACAACATGTTTCCGATAGGAAGGAGACCAGAATTGCATGCAATATTCCAAAAGTGGCCTAACCAATGTCCTGTACAGCCGCACATGACCTCCCAACTCCTGTACTCAATACTAGTCTTTACAGAGATGGGAAAAAAAAATCAGTCAGAAAATCTGCCAAGGAAAATGTGCAAAGTAACAGAGGTGGCCAAAGCCATTATAAGTATAAGTAAGGTTTCTGTTCAGCTAGTATTAAATACAATCAGGAGTGCCAAAAAGGCCCATTTTACAGTAAGTTAAAAACAGATCTCATTAGAGCCTCAGAGGATATTGAAGAACAGGATGGGTTCTTCTTGGTGAATAAGAGGGCGACCACAGACTTTCAGCACAATCGCTCATGCACTCCCCACTCTCCCAAACGCCCATCTTCCCACACACCCATACCCAATCCCACCAACACACACAATCACCCATACCCACTCTCCCACACACTCCCACACCCAACCTCCCACATACACCCACTCTTTGCACAGCCACACCCACTCTCCCACACATCCACATCCCTCTCCCACTCTCCCACCC
>NC_057718.1:41835867-41892116 GCF_004010195.1 Chiloscyllium plagiosum | reverse complement strand
ACACACACCCCACTCTCCCACACACACCCTCCCTCCCACACACACACACCCATTCTCCCACACACACATTCAACCGCATACACACACACACACAAAACCATCTTCCCACACACTCAAACTTACACATCATGCTTACTTACGATACAGAGTTTGGAATACAGATATCACAGTTATTAGCAAGAATATTATTTTGGAATTGAATGCAAAGGCAGCTGTCTCAATGCTTTTGGAGAGAACACCATAATTAGTATCATAGAATCGTCTGTGCAGAAAGAGGCCATTTCTCCTATCAAGTCTGTACTGACTCTCTGAAGAGCATTCCACAGACCCCTACTCTTTCCTCGTAACCCCACATTTACCATAGCTAAACCCCCACACCCCCGATCCTTAGCACTGAGGCAGCAGCGCTAACCACTGAGGCACCAGCGCTAACCACTGAGGCACCATGCTGCCCACTGTACTGCTTGAACTCAGGAACATTTCAACTATCTTCCATTCAACTTTAGGGCAGGGGAGGTATTAAAAGTCAAAGATTGAGATGACTAGCTACAAGGGAGCAGAGAGGCAGATAATGAACTTCCCATTCATGTCGTTCATTTAGTGGAAGCAGGTGTCCTGGATCAAACTCTTTGACTTGCCTGACTATGCTCATGAAGGCTCTATGGCTTTTTTTGAGAATATTCACCCTCTGCTGAAGAATGTAACAAAGAGATTAATTTGTCTGCCTATTTCACTTAACCCACATGCAACAACAAAAACTGAATGACATTAACTAGATGTAGACATTGCTCCCTGTAATGAAGGTTGGTGCACGACAGGGAAGCAGGACAAGGCTGTAATCCTGAAAATCCAGCTCTGTCAACTCTACATTAACATTTTTCAGAGACGAATGTTAACAAATTTGCAGGAAACTAAACTGTGCTGCAGGCTACATGCAATGCACAGCCTCAAAGTATAGACATCCAAGTACTTAAAGAGACAATTGTTGTTGAAAAGGATTTAATAGTTGTCCAATCTAACAGCTATTAACAACTCTGGAACACCAGAGACATTTGAAAATTTTCTACAATCAGCAAGATATCCACAATATCTGTTAAATCGTGGAGTATGGAGATATAAATGGATCTACAATTATGCCAAATGGGTCTCAGAGCTTTGACAATCTTGATGAGCAATCAGCTTCAGGCAGGGTGGATCGTACCCGTTTTTATTTACAGAAATCAACTGTATGCAATGCCTTCTCACAACAATGCAAATAATATCAGGGTGAACTTGACAGATCTTGATAAACAATTTCAAAATCAGCACCCCAGTACAAAAACTGCAAATAACTCATGCAAAGCTATCCAGTGGAAGGAATAGTTTTATGTCCAAATTGGATCAAGTCAATTTTGAACTTTCAGAAATTATTTAGTGACAAAAAATGGCAGATGAAGTCGACAATTCACTTTTGTCAGTAAGCCATGGAAGCACTCAAGGGTTCTTTCAGTCATGGACATAATATATCTAGAATTGCTAGAACAGAGAAGTACCTTAGAAAAGCTTAAAGTTGAGCATCAAATGGAGAATGAACAATTAGTCAGAGAAAAATATTTGTTTAAAAAAGACTGCTAAACCAGAAGCACAGGTGTAGGAGACTTGGAGTGGATGGATGTAAAAGTTGAATGAATAACAAGTATAGGGGTTAACAAATTGTAGGCAGAGAAAAATATGGAGAAACTTTGAAAATCTGGCAGTATCTGTAGAACGAATGCTATGATTAAACTGCCAAAGAGTCCTAATAGTTACTTCAATGGTTTCTACCCAAAGTTTTGAAAAACCAGTCCCACACTTTATGAACAATTAGTTTCCAGGCATCGGTTTTGTATCTCAAACAAAACACTTAACAATTTATTAAATACATAACTCTAGCAGAGAAAAATTAAATAACAAGTTAATTTGATTAATATTTATCCTTTAAAACTGAAACATTTGTTTTCAGTCACCATTCACACAAATATTACACCCTTTGTATATTACAATGTTAAATAAAGTCAGTTAATATGCATTCATCTGAGTGCAGATTCAGCCTTAATATACACAGCACAACTTAATTTAAGCAAAACAGGCCCCCATTGATTCTAATTAAGTTCCCTGTACCAGCCAGTCTGATTGTTGTATAAAACTCAGAGATTACTTTTGATGTTATATCACTATGCATTTTCTTTCCAGCAATAATTTCCAATTCATGTATATTCGGAGTGCAAGCATTTGCTCCTTATAGAGAGAGGTGAATGCTGTGGTAATATCAAAAATACACAGCACATTTGATCTGTCTGCTGCCATCTTTAATATTATTACAATTGAGCTGAATGAACAAAAACACTTTGAGGCATTATTCAAATAAAATGTCTGATTCGTTCTTGCTAGCAGAACATGCATGAGCAGAAAGTTGTCAGACTGTAGACTAATTCCCTCAGGTTTATATCAGATATTTGTTTACAGGAGAGAAATTAGAGTATACAGCCATATGTGTTTTGTAAATTAGCAATGGATTCCATGCTGAATTTGCCAGTTCTCCCTCCAGACCCAGACGATAGACTGTGTATAGCAGTGGAGAGAAACAGAATCATGTTGAATAAAATGTAATGATACAATTTAGCTTCTGTTTGCTCTCATGAAGATTACAGAAGTGACAAATTCTGTCTTTCCTTCATTCTTTAAATTACGTGGCCTAGAAAATCTTCCACTTCGTGACTGTTTTCCAGGCATTAAACAGCTTCTTAGTTTACAAGATGATGGGCTGTATTTGAGCACATCCTCCAGTGTCATTCTGACAGGGGTGCAATATTGTTAGAGATGCTTGTGCTTGGATGAGTTGTTAAATCAGGAATCTATTCAGGTTGCCATAAATTATTCCTTGAATATTATTTGAAAAAGAGCAAAGCATTTTCATCGTACCTGATCAACATTTCCCCCAGGATAAAGCCCAAAACAGGAAGTGGTCATTCCTTTACTGCTCTCTGTCAGATTACATTGTACATATAATGTTTACCATGTCTATCATCCAGCAACAATCACTACATTTGAACAAAATGCCATTGGTTGTAAAACATGTTTGAATTACCTGATAAGGTACTAAATAAACATAAGTAATTTCTTCTTCCTTTTTCTGATAATTATGTATTCCCAACTTTCTAGATGTAGATTATAAACACAGACAGGCTTTGCACCTACATGTGTCAAATAGTTAAGATCACGCATACCAGCATCTCCATGATAGTGATGCAAATAAAATGGGTTCCTGTGTCCAATCCCTCCCCTGAAGCTGAACCGTTTTTATTGTCTAGTGATCTCACCAATAACAGGAGGAAGGAAATGCAGCAATATTGAAGGGCAATTGTTGTCGACAGCCTGCATTCCTTCCAACATTCCAGTCGTTGCCCAACAAGTGTGCTAATTAAGGTCTACGTATTCATTCCACTTAATGCTTCACAGAAGTGACATTAGACAGGGCATGCAGTGAAATGAATGCTCACATAATATTTAGGTGCAGCTGTATTTCTTTACTTCTACTTAACTCATTTGAGGAGCTAGAGTGGAATCAAAGGCATGGCAAAATGAAAATGTTACAGTTTTGATCAGAAAGGAGAAAGCGACTAACCTAGTGACCACAGGGTAAAGAATCTGATATTGGTAGTCAGAAAATGAGAAACAACAGTCATGACAGAAATGAGTTCTTAATTAGAGAAGCTTTCATTCATACCATAAGAATCAGAAAGTACTGATTTGTCTTGAGTAAACTAAACCTGTCTATTTTGATTGAGTTCATTGATAAAGTAACAGAGAAGGTTGATGAAAGCAGTTGTATGTTGTATATATGAATTGTAAAAAAGACATTTGATTAAACTACTCATATCAGACATTTTGGAAAATAGAAGGACAGCTATTAATGGGATGGTGATAACTTATGAATAAAATTGCCTAAAGTTTAGGAGGCAGAAAATGGTGGTGAACAGAAACTTTCTGATTGGAAAGAATATTCATTATGTGTTTTCAAGGTTCAATGTTTGGGTTACTGCTTTTCTTGGTGTGTTATATAATTGACAGGATCTTGAGTATTGAGAGAATAATTTTGAATTCAATTAGCTTTATTGTCAAAAACACAAATGAGTACAGTGAAAAGTTTACACGTCACCACTTACAGCACCATCTTAGGTACAAAGGTATCTAGTTACAGCTTCTTCAGATCTTAGAAAATAGAGCAATAAAATGTCCAGCATTGCAGAAATAAAAGTTCAGAATCGTGATCTTCCAACTCAGACCACACTGGCATCTTGACTCCAATCCGCACTGGGCCTTGGCTCTCGATCACTCTGGGCTTGACCTGGAGGATCACTGGGCTGTCAGAATGATCTGGTATCACCTCAAGACCAGGAGACTACCTCAGGCTGAGAGACCGCCACGCCGGGAAACTGCTACATAAAGCCGGGAAGCCACTACACTAGACCAGGAGGACCCTCGTTGTTTCTGCGCTGAGATTGGGAGTCAGCAGAGGCCGTGAATCTATCAGAAGCTGGCAGTCATTGGAGGCCTGGAGTCACTGGAGGCTGAGAGTCAATCAGAGGCTGGGAGTCAACCTGAGGCCGGGAGTGAAGAGGAAAGAAACACAAAGAGGGGGAGAAAAAGAAGAAGAATGGACAAAGCAGACGAGCTCTGGCTGAAGTGTCTTACTGGATCTATCTTGGATCTTGGACTTTAAGAGGGTATATGTGGACTGATGTAATGGGCAGGTACAATATAATGCCAAAAAATGTGAACGTATGCACCTTGGGTGAAACAAGTGATGTCATTATAATCTAAGTATTACTATTATGTTGGAATAGTGGATTGGGCAAGAACAGAAGGACTTGAATGTGCATTACAAATCTCTGAAGATGGCAGGGCAAGTTGATGATAAGTCAGTTAAGAAAGTGTATGACTTTGTAAACTGAGGCATTGGATACAAAACATGAAATTCTTTACAAATAAATACAAAATACGAGAGATGCTGAAGATCTGAAAGAAAAATAGAAAGTGCTGGAGAAACACAGCATAGGAAGAGTCAAATTTAATTCAAACCATTAATTCTGTTTGTCTCTCTACAAATGCTGCCAGACCTGCTGAATTTCTCCAGCACTTTTTGTTTTGCTTTCAAATCATTACAAATCTTTGATTCAATATCAACTGGAAAATTGTGAATAATTATGGAAAACTAAATACCAAAGCCCTGGAGAGGATATTAGGGTTGCCAGTTATGACTACATCTCTGACTAGTGGTTCATCACATGATTTGACCCATTCTGCAGCCAGTAATCAGCCAATACCTTTACCTTTGCAGTGCATTGCCTTTATACTCCAATTGAAGAAGGCTCACTATCTAATTGGATGATGCTTGATTGTCAGCCAAGTATCCTTTTCTTCTCTTATATTCAATATTTTTAGATTTGGCAAAGAAAAATGTTCTTGTCTTTGTCATTATTTAATCTCTACCCAAGCCACTTCTATATCCCATTTTCTGAACTTAGATCATCTCTTTCTTTTGTGCTAATAACATTAATTAACAGAGCTGCCCCTCAACATTTCTTAGCTTCCCGTCTTTCTTAAATGTCACGTACTCCTCAATGTTCAATCCCAAACCATAACCTCCTACAGACACATCTCTTTATCAGATGATATTTCTTTCTGTTTGTACATTTTGTTTTGAATTCTATGTGCAATTCCATGTAGATTCTTCAGTTTTTTTTCTTATTTTTGTAACCTCTAGCCTTATCTACTGATGCACTCTTAGATAGAGTTATAGAGATGTACAGCACGGAAACAGACCTTTTGGTCCAACCCGTCCATGCCGACCAGAAATCCCAACACAATCTAGTCCCACCTGCCAGCACCCGGCCCATATCCCTCCAAACCCTTCCTATTCATATATCCATCTAAATGCCTCTAAAATGTTGCAATTGTACCAGCCTCCACCATTTCCTCTGGCAGCTCATTCCATACACGTACCACCCTCTGTGTGAAAAAGTTGCCCCTTAGGTCTCTTTTATATCTTTCCCCTCTCACCCTAAACCTATGCCCTCTAGTTCTGGACTCCCCAACCCCAGGGAAAAGACTTTGCCTATTTACCCTATCCATGCCCCTCATAATTTTGTAAACCTCTATAAGATCACCCCTCAGCCTCCGACGCTGCAGGGAAAACAGCCCCAGCCTGTTCAGCCATTCCCTATAGCTCCAATCCTCCAACCCTGGCAACATCCTTGTAAATCTTTTCTGAACCCTTTCAAGTTTCACAACATCTTTCCGATAGGAAGGAGACCAGAATTGCACACAATATTCCAACAGTGGCCTAACCAATGTCCTGTACAGCCACAATATGACCTCCCAACTCCTGTACTCAATACTCTGACCAATAAAGGAAAGCATACCAAACACCTTCTTCACTATCCTATCTACCTGCGACTCCACTTTCAAGGAGCTATGAACCTGCACTTCAAGGTTTCTTTGTTCAGCAACACTCCCTAGGATCTTGCCATTAAGTCTATAAGTCCTGCTAAGATTTGCTTTCCCAAAATGCAGCACCTCACATTTATCTGAATTAAACTCCATCGGATCAAGATCCTGTTGTAATCTGAGGTAACCTTCTTCGCTATCCACTACACTTCCAATTTTGGTGTCATCGATACGTACTTCCAATCCTTCCTGTCATGTTCTTTTTAACCTTTCTCATATTAATACCTTTCTTTCTTGCCTTGTCTCAATTCTTTGAATACCACAATTTCCCAAGTTTGATCCCTTCCCCCCCCCATTTAATTTTAACTCCTCTCTACTTCCCAGTTATGCAGTTCACACGAACACTGGTCTCAGTACACTTGAGGTGTAGACCATCCCACTAGTATAGGGCCCACTTTCTCCAGTCCCCGGTGCTGGATCCCAACAAACTGGCTCATTTGTCCTACACCAGCCTTTGAGCCTGACATTCATTTCTTATTTAATCTTACTCTTAGTTGCCCTGTGCCAACCCATATAATTCAGATAGTAATCCAGAGATTATTACCTTTGAGTTTCTGTTTTGTAGTTTTGTGACTAGACCCTCACACTGACTATGCACAACCTCTTTCTTGTCCTGCCTAGTTACCTACATGAACCATAATGACTGAAATCTCTGCCTCCCTGCAGACCCCCCCAAAAAAAACAGCAAGTTCCTCTCCATTCCTGAACAATATATGTGCTGCAGATAAAGCTCAGACAGACATTATCAAATCTATTCTTGCTTCTATGCAATCCTAGCGTGGCAACAAGCAAACCCACGTGAAAGTGAGGACTGCAGATGCTGGTGATTAGAGTCAAGAGTGTGGTGCTGGAAAAGCACAGCAGGTCAGGCAGCATCCGAGGAGCAGGAGAATCGACGTTTTGGACATGAGCCCTTCATCAGGAATGAGGCTGGGAGCTTCGGGGGTGGAGAGATAAATGGGAGGGGGGATGGGGCTGGGATTTTGTAGAGAGAGGAGGAGAACTTCTTCAAGGTGTGTATCCTTGGAAGAGGATTCGTAGAAAGGTTAAAATCAACTAGACAAACTCAGTTTGTTTCCATCATGGCTACAGATATGAGCCTGTAAAGGGGCCTACAGATTCTCATTGCAGTATGTGCTCCAAGAGATTATTGAAATTGGTGAAGTGCCATCCCAGAGAATTGCCAGTAGTTCCATGGAATACGATGCCATGTCCTTTCGAGGATTTGTGCTCTCTGTAATATAAAAAAATCATGTAAATCATGAAGCTGTAACTGATCACATGACTGACAGAGGGCAGATACCAGTCTAGACTGAATATCTGAAGAGAAGTCCTGTACATAATAGTAGAGATCTGTACTTGAGAACCTATTGTGTACAAACATAAATAAAGGAGTTCTTCCAATAAGTAAGGAGCCGAAGAATCATATTTGGTTATAGAGAGCAAGCAGCCTCAGGGACAATGTATGTGCAGACATACACAGTCCAAAGGTAGTCCAGACCAATATCCCATTGAAAAGATTGGATTAAAACACAAGGTAAAGCACAATGACAAATGGGCAAAAAATTGCCACAGCCCGAATCTGAAGTTAAAACAGAAGAACACAGCTGAAGAGGGAAGATATCAAAGGCAGTATAGGACTGTAGAAGATTTTGAAAGTACTGTTAAGTTGAAAAACAGAAATGTCTGAAAGGCAAGAAAATGAACCTTGGAAGTCTTTGAAGTCTAATCATGACCCAGGTTATTGACCAACCAGTTTATTTGAAATAACAAGCTTGTGATTTCAAATTAGCCTGTTGGACAATTGCCTGGTGTCACCTGACCTCTAACCTTGTCAATAGCAGCACATGTTATGATGTCCATATCACAGTCATGACCCAGCAATACACTGGAGAGGGAAACCACAGGATCACAACCAAGCCACAGATCAGTCAGCGATGATAGCCTGTAGTGATAACAACTCCAGTTGAGACCTTAATATTACTCAACAGTTCAATAATGCAAAAGACACAGAAAAATTCCAGAAGTGAGCTGCTCTGGGAAGTGGCAGTTTCAGCATTATCTGACCCCTTCAGGATGACATCTGAAGGAGCAGCATCATCAAGTCAGCACATTTTTGTATGTTGTAGGTCTAATAGCTGATGATGTTGTGGTAAAACATAGATTGCTCCCAAAAGAAATTTAATAATGGAACAGATCACATTTAATCACTGATTTCAACATTTGAGAGAATCAATGGTTTTTCTTTAGTAAACAGTTTTGTACCATCTTAAGGGATGTAGCAGGTACAGAGCTTTTCAGGATGAATTAAATAAGATGGTATAGCAGTTGATATGAGGTATGAGAAATTATCAGACTTTCTTTAATCAATGGAGGAGTTAAAGTATGAACAGGCAATTTAATTCATTCTGCGATGGAAATCATTGCCTAAAATGAATAATGTAAGGAAACAGCTGAGACTTTTCTGACATGGTAGGTTGGAGAGACCCCAAGATGCCATTGTTAACCTCCCAAAAGTCTGCCAAAATGCTAAAAGAGATGGAATCAACATCTTCGATTATATTAGGTGCTACAAGGTGTATCACCAAACATAATCACAATCCATATCCAGCAGCAAGGGAATGAGTACTATAAGTGTGGCCAATTGGGTCAACTTTACAAAAGAACACGGTAGCTTAGTGGTTAGCACTGCTGCCTCAGGGTTCGATTCCAGCCTTGGGGGACTGTGTTGAGTTTGCTCATTCTCCCAGTGTCTGCGTGGGTTTCCTCCCACAATCCAAAGATGTACAGGTTAGGTGAATTGGCCGTGTTAGGGGGAATGTGGAGTAATAGGGTAGGAGAATAGGTCTGGGCAGGTTACTCTTTGGAGTATTCCTGATGAAGGGCTTTTGCCCAAAACATTGATTTTCCTGCTTCACAGATGCTGCCTGACCTGCTATGCTTTTCTAGCATCACTTTAATCTATACTCTTTGGAGTGTCACTGTGGACCTGTTGGACCAAATGGCCTGTTTCCACACTGAAGGGATTCTGTGAAATTGTAAGAAAACATTACCTCAATTACCTCACAAGCAAAGTAAACATCTTGCAAAGAAAAAATTCCAGAGAAATAGAAATCATACAAATAGGAGATAATTCAAGTAGTTAAAAATACAGAGCAAAAGGTGTAGACAACATTCCTAAATGAGGTCAAACACCATCAGAACAGATTCTGGACCATTAACATGAAGGTACAGGGATTGCAAATCAAATTTACATGCATCCCAGAAGCTTTGCTTCAATACTGGCAGACAAATTACCATGGCTGAAGTTTGTTCGAGTCAGAACTTATCAAATTCCAAGGTCTCGGATCTTCAGATGCACGGGTAAATCACCATGGATTTTAATAACAATGGGCAAAATGCCAGTGAAATGCCATTAGATTAGATTAGATTAGATTACTTACAGTGTGGAAACAGGCCCTTCGGCCCAACAAGTCCACACCGACCCGCCGAAGCGCAACCCACCCATACCCCTACATTTACCCCTTACCTAACACTACGGGCAATTTAGCATGGCCAATTCACCTGACCTGCACATCTTTGGACTGTGGGAGGAAACCGGAGCACCCGGAGGAAACCCACGCAGACACGGGGAGAACGTGCAAACTCCACACAGTCAGTCGCCTGAGGCGGGAATTGAACCCGGGTCTCTGACGCTGCGAGGCAGCAGTGATAACCACTGTGCCACCGTGCCGCCCACATGCCACCGTGCCATATATACTTCCAAATCGAAATACTTCATTGATGAGCAGAAATGCATACATCTATCTAGGTCTTTCACAGAAAATGCGTATAATGCTTCACAATAAAAAGGGAGAGAATTTCAGCAAACATTTCCAAAGCTTTTTAAAGATTTACACAAACTGAAGTAGGTGTACCACATTACGCTGTAAGAGGATGCTAAACATATTTGCTTGTACACTTGCAGGAAAATACCTCTTCCTTTGGGAAAAACAAAATCTCAGTTAAACAGCATGATTAAAAATGGGTTCATGTCGCTAATGACAAAATCAACACGATGATGTTCAAGGTTAGTAATTGTTCCCACGACAAATGGAGAACTAAGATTACCCATGAACTTCACTCAGTTAAATAAAAGAGTTTGGGTGGAAATCCATTCCATTTGTCTGTTAATGATAATTTAGAAAAATTAGCAGCAAGCAATAAGGGGTAGTGGATCTTAGAAATGTTTGTTTAACATAGCCAGTTTTATTCAACCCAGAAGAGAATCTTTGGGAAAAAAGGCCAACAATTAGGGTCAGGAACAGTCTGTAACTTTTGAAAGGAATAAAGAACAATTATTTTCTACTGATGCTTTAGCACATTACAATTCAGGTATTAAGTTTTCATTATACGTTATTCATTATAATATCCACAGATGGACTGTGAAGGGCAGACCAGAAGCAAACTGTAAATGTCAACTGATAGGACACAAAAGCTAGTCTATTTCATGTTAGCAGCTTTGCCGCAGACTGAAGAGATTCACCCATAGAGAAGGAAGTACTAATAGCGACATGGCAATGTGAAAGATTCACTGATAATCTAATCTTGCAGAAATACTCTTACTCTACAACTATAACTTATACTTCATTAGCAACTAAGGGAAGACTCAAGACAAATTTGTGCAGCTCAATAACCCGCCAACAGTGCACAGGGATCAGATAACCCTGTCTGCAAGGGCAGTTGAAGCATAGTCCAACAGCCTATGTGCTGAAACGGAATGACAAGCAGAAACATTTATCGATGTATGACCATAGAATGCTTACTGCAAAGTCAGTATGAAGAAAATTTCTCTATAATGGACATCACAAAGGGACAGAACAAGAGCACAATAATCAGGGTGGTGGCCAGGCATTTCGAGAGATATGTGGGATTACATTTTGCCATTCTAAACAGTCAACGATTTCATCAAGATTTCTGGAAAGGTCATGAGAAATATTAGCAATATGATTTCTGATTTTTGATTTTATTTTCAATTGATTTTTGTTCAAGATAGATTGAAGTGATTACATAAATAAGGCTTAATTCAATCACAACAAACTCAGTAAAAGGAACATTAAAAAGATCTTTGTGACAGATGCTTTCTTGGAAGGTTTAGGATAAGACAATGAATCTCAATTTGTGGATGACAATTTCAGGAAGTCTACTCTGGAGAGAAGAATCAACGAATCACAGGCGGTACCCCTCACCCCACTGGCCCACTGGAATGAAGGCATCCCAAGTACATCCTTGTTCCTTCTTACTTGTTCCTTATCGCTTTGCATGGGGATTTCGTTCTCCACATCCTCTGTTCCATTAGTGTTGGAGAACCAGAAACACTAAAATTGCAGCTTTGTAATTAATGTCACTTTCATGTGAACAGGTCACCATTCCCTGTAAAGCTGCTGGGACGGTCCATCACAAATCCAACAGCCTCCAAAACCATGCCGTTGTGCTTGACCAAGCTGTGCAATCGCAGAAGTAAGTCTCAGTTTGCCTTACCTGCAGGTTGGATGCTGTATATTTAAATAATGCTGGGCTTGGGGGTGGGGGGCGGTGGGAAGTGTTTTTGCAACAAATCACACATACGTTGGTGAGTGACAAGTGAACATGTTCACAAGTTCCTGACGTTTCCATTCCAACAAATTGTCGATGATGCTTTTCAATGCTGGTTGTAAAATATGCAGGGATGTAACGACTACCCCTTTAAAATCTTCATGTGGAACTGGTAGTAATTGATGTCCTTCTAAATTTTGGCTCTCTAGATCGGTGTCAGATAACAGACAAAGACAGGCACAATTACACAGTTAACAGAAAACTCCCACAGGCTTCTCCATCTCAAAAAAGCACAGACTCCTATGGTCTTCTGGGAACTGGCTGAGCACAGATATCTTTAGACCACACCCGAAATAAATATTGATGATATTTTTGGTTGGAAGGCACAACAGCTCAGCTAATGTCCCCTACAGTATATTCATTACATGCTCTAGAGAATGCATGTCTGCAGTAGGAAGATTAAATACCCATTTACTGACATTAGAGGGAAGAGTCTGGTTTTACAATCTATTGTTCCTCCATTCCCCATGTGAATGCTTTGTTTGACAAAATGCTGAGAGTGGTGTAAAAGTATCTCTCTTGCTGTAACTCTTGCTCATCTCCATCCAGATATTTTCTTCCCACAAACTAAAAGTGAAAGCTGCTAAAATTAAGTGGTGTCTTCTCAATGACACTAAACAAAGCAGGACTGATGAATGAAAAGCATTCTACACACAAGCAGAGCTAAAGACAGTCTCTAACATCAAAAACAACTGACTGTCTCTGGCAACCATTGATACTTCTTCTCAGGCTTGGGCTGGATGGCGTAAAATGAATAAAATATTGACTTTGAAATTAGTTGACACAGTGCCAGTTTTACAGGTGTAAGTCTGGTGTACGGTCTTTGGGGTCAGTGTAAAACTGAGTTCTGCACTTCTGCTCCTCCCAGCTCTATATTCAGATGTTTGTTTTCAGATTTATCCTTCAAAGTACTAATTCAGACTGCCTGTAATATTGCATACAGCCTGGTTATTCTGACTGTAGTTGGTGGTATTCAGGGTAACCCAATTTTGGGAGACAATCCTAAAATAAGGACTATCACCACTTGTTTGTTTGTATAATGAAAGAGCTTCATGTTTGTTTGTGCTGAACGCCCTAAGATGTCTGTACTGGGAGCTTTTACCATTATGGAAGACATTGCCCTTTAATGTGGAATTTATTCTTGAATGTCTTTACTTTGTCTCCCCAATTGTCTTCTGTTTCCCCTCCCCAGCACCTACCTGAGGACTACAACAAAAGAAAATGGGCAAATTACCTATGACAGGTGAAAGGAAAGAGTTGATGTAGCCCAGAGTCCGAAGCTGGTGTTAAAATATAATTTTAATGTTATTCTGGAAGCAGGAAAGACATTGCAACTATTGCCACATCTTTGAGTCAGCTAAAGTTTTTTTTGGTAAAACAAAGCTTTGATATGTTTTCATTGCTATGAATAACCTGCCCCTTTAAAACAGAAAGTGTCCATCACAGCTGTGCAAATGGTACTGTTACAGAAAATCGGAATCCACAGCTAATTATGTGTCCCCCCAGCTGCAATCAGGTGTAGACAATAACGCCTTCCCTTCCAAAGGATTCTTCCAATGTCTAGTAGTAATGTCAGTGGAAATCCTGGCAAAATAGTACAAAGTTTATCCCAATTTTAATCATTCTACCAATAGCACCAGTGCATTCATCTGCAATAGCCTAAAGCTCTGGACTTTTGTTCCTAAACCTCACTGCACCCCCAACCCCTTCTCCTCATAGTACTTCCTTATATGAGTCATTTTCATATTCACCTCGATATTTACTATGATGGTAAAGGTGCTGAAAATAGGCAAGTTACTGCTTTAGTTTTTTGATAATGTATAAATATAACAGTAATAGTGCCCTCTTATGACATTTACAGTGAGCTTCTAAAGATCTTTATGATAGAGTACTTGAAAAGGTTCTGTCACTTTGTAGAACTATGCAACGTGATGATGCAAATTAAATTAAGAATTTGTCAATTGTCTTACATGGAGGATTTTCATCAGGACAATGCCATCAGGCTCTTCCATTATTTTTCCTTCTCAAGTATCTGGAAAGGAATTTGCATTATAAGATGGACTGCTTTGTATTCATTGATAAATTGTTCTCCACAAAGCAAGGAAGATGCTGCAGCTAGTCAATAAAAGTGAAATGCTAAAATGACTATGGAATGGAAAAAATATAGTTAAGTACCACTTTGTTTCTGGGAAGTTGGAATTTAAACTCACCTTAAAATCTACATATTCAACTATACACACAATCACCTCCACTCACTCTTCACCCGACACCTACTTGGCACCGTTTGCTTTATGAGGTGTCGTAGGACAAAGCCACACTTTCATTCTTTGTGCTTGAGGATGTGAAATGTGAACCATACACTTGACATGTTGGTGGCCAGCAGATTGATTGCTATTCCTCTCGTTCCCTATACCAGCTTGAAATAAGCTTGAGGTGTAAAAGACCAGCATCACCTTGACAGCCACTAGCCATGCCAACTTGACTGAAGTTCAAAGCTCAGAAGGATCTCACAAATTTATATTTTTCTTTTATTGTTTTAAGGTGTGCCTCTACTAAATGATACAGCTTCACTGTTACTTTCCAGCTGAAACAATCTGACCTCTCACATATTTTTTCTTTCACCAAAAAAATAACAAAATAGAGGACTTTCCAGTGAAACTCAAATATAACTATCGGATTTGAAAATTTGACATGCAAACCTTTTGATCGAAACCTCCGAGCACAACTAAAAATAGCACTAAAAGTAACACCTAAAAGGAAACTGTATTTCTAGATATTCTTATTCAAATACTCAGAGATCCTCTTTAAGCTTCTCTCTGAATTCATGTTAGCCCAGAATGTGCCTATCCCCAAGAACACCAGTATGCACTGACCTTCAAGATTATCATTGACATTTCAATCCTGCATTTAAAAAAAATTAATTTAAAATTTAAATTGGTTTCTTGATAATCTCACACATTCTGAAGTGAACATTAGTCACTCCAGCACTGATTAGAAATTTTAAATGGACAACGATTAAAAGAATGAAAGAGTGAAAGATAGAGAAATGAGAATAAACTTAACATAAGACACAGATTGAGAGTTTTTCTCCAATTATAAAACAAATATTTTGCCTTTGTTCTCTATTAATATGAGCGTAGCCTCCATTTTTTTCCATCGGCACCAACTAATTACTTACATAATGCACTAACTTATAACTTTGATCCTGAAATGAATTGACAACTTCTTTCATGCACTCTGAGAAGGCCTATTTGCACCTCAGTTCAACAGAATTCCCTACCAAAACTCTGTTACTGTATCTAAACAGACAGTAAGTCTCACTCCTCTATTACCTCTGTGATCAATGAACCACATTAGTTCCTGGTTAAGCAATGCCTAGATTTGAAAATTCCCATTCTTGTTTCCAAATATCTCCACAGACTTTGCCGTCTCTATTTCTGAATCTCCTCCAATCTCACAACCCCCCATGATTCCTGATTCCATATTCCTGATGAAGGGCTTATGCCCGAAACATCGACTCTCCTGTTCCATGGATGCTGCCTGACCTGCTGTGCTTTTCCAGTGCCTCACTTCTTGACTCTGACTCCCCAACATCTGCAGTCCTCACTTTCTCTAAATCTCCATGACACCTCTGTTTCTCTAAACCTGGTCTTTTGTACATTCTCAATTATAATTGTGCCACTACTATGAACTGTGACTTCAGTTGTCCAGGTTCCAATCTCTGAGATGGCCTTCCTTTTTCTCTTCATCTCAGTTTTCCCCTTTAAGTAACTTCTTAAAACATACCTTGTGTGCAGGTTTTGGTCATCCAGCATAATCTTTTATGTGCTGAAAATGTGTTGTTGGAAAAGCGCAGCAGGTCAGGCAGCATCCAAGGAACAGGAGAATCGACGTTTCGGGCATAAGCCCTTCTTCAGGAATCATTTATGTGGTTTGGTATCTTTATAACACTTTTATAAATCCCCTTGGAGTATTTTATTTTGTTCGGTGCTATAAAAATTTAAGTTGTTTTTATACCACAAGTGATGAGATGGAAGCTCAGTAGAACTGGAATTCTATGAATTTCTAGCCTCTGATAAGCTTGAACAAAATGGTGACAGTCTCATATCAGATGTTTTCATATTGAGAAATAGGAAAAGTTAGACTTCGAAGATAAGTCTACCTCTGCCACTTTCATATGAACTACTGATTAGCACCTGGGCTCTGAACTGGTAAATGTGACTTGGCACCATAAAAAAACATTAAAATGATGAACCTTTGTCTTCTTACTCTGTTGCTGAATGAATACAGTGGTAGCAAATGATAATTTTGTCATGCCTGAGGTATTTGGTGTTCCGCAGTTATGTAATATAGCCCATGTTTCATCAACTCCCATTGAACATGTTCAATGTATTAATAAATGCGCTTCACTTGAGTTTATGTAATTATCATTTATCTGATTTGGTCTCTGATGTCCCTGATCACTTAGTCTCATTGGACAGCAAGTCAGAGATCTTGTTTTGATTGTTTAAAGGGCATTTTCCTCATTTGAACAGTTAAACTTACTCTACTATCTGGACTTTATAGCTGCTGTTGTTTATATATACATTTTTTTATCTTGAATAATCCTCTGCAGTTAACCTTGTAAGAACCAAGGCTAGTCCATGGCTTATTGCCTTTCTGAATATTTAATGATGAATTAGTCATCATTATAGTAAACAGTGGGTCCTTTTAACTACTAGTTCACTTAGCCACTTATCCAACTAATCAATTTGATCTTATACAAGTTACTTATATTTTTATTACCTGAGTAAGCTAAATAAACTTGAAATTCACAAAACAAAAGACAGAACGTATGTATAATTACAATATGTGGTGCTAATTAATCAATTCTTTGACAACTTCTAGTCATTAGTTGGTCTATGTGATGCTGCAATCAGTTAGAATAATAAACAAATATCAACATATGCTGATGACACTCATTTATTACCAGACACAATGTATGGAATGACATATTCACTGGGATCTTGCTGTCATTTCTGCAGCTAAATGAAAAACACTTTTCACTAAATATAATGAGAAATAGGAGCAACTAGATCCCGAGAGACCAAACATCTGTCCATTCCAGCTTTGAACGTATTAAACAATGAAAATCCATAAACCTCTGGGGTCCAAAAAGCCAAAGATTCCCAAGCTTTTGAGTGATGTAGTTTCTCCTCATCTCATGATTGGCTCCTTATGCTAAGACTGTGCATTGTGTTCTAGATTCTCCAAACAGCATCCTGCCTATCAATCCCATGAAGATCTTGTATGTTCCAATGACATTGCATTCATTCTTCTAAACTCTAGAGAATTAAAGACCAATTTAATCAGCTTCTCAACACAAAGGCCAAGCTAATGAACCTCCAATACAAATATATCCTTTCTTAAATATTGAGATCAAAACTGAACAAAACTGAAAAAAACTGAACAAAGTATTCCAGATGCAGTCTGATAAAACTCCTCTATGCTAGCAGCAAGACTTCTTTATTCATGTACGCCAATCCCCTTACAACAAAGACCATCAGGACATTTGTCTTCCCAATTTCTAGCTGTATCTGCAAGCTAGCATTCTGCATTCATTTTTACAGCACAAGCAAGCCTCTCTAAACATCATCATTCATGTGTTTCACATTTAAAAAAAATGCCCTGCTTTTCTATTCTTCCCACCAGAGTGAATAACCTCATCCTTACCTACACTGTTGCCCACTGATTTAACCTGGTTACTTCCCTTTGCAACCTCTCTCTCAGTTCTTCTCACAGCTTACCTTTCCTCTTATCTAAAAAAAATCTAGATACATTAGTTTCTTCACTAAGGTCATTATCATAACTTATAGATAGCTGAAGTTCCAGTATGAATCCTTGTGACATTCCACTGGGCACAGCCTGCCATCTTGAAATGCCCTATTTATGTCTACTGTTTGTTTCCTGTCCCTTAACCAATCCATGATGTATGCTCATTTATTACCTCCAGCTCTAACTCCAGCTACCTTCTGGAAGTGCATGGGAGACATGGGATGCTGTGGAGGGGGTTGATTCCAGACATGAACCTGGCTTGATAGATCATATTCATATTTGTTTTGGTTTTAGCAAAGTCATCTCTCACTGAAACATTGACATTCATCCTGAAATTCCCTCCTTAATGGCATTGTGGATTGACCCACAGCAGGTGGACTGCAGCAGTTCAAGAAGGCAGCTCATCATCACCTTCTCAAGGGTAACTAGGGATGGGCAGTAAATGCTGACCAACCAGCAATGCCCACATCCCATAAATGAATACAATTTTAAAATTGCATTGTTATTGGTGTTGCAATAAAACTTAGGTTCATTAATAAATAAAGTGAAGATAATATAGAATAACCCAAACTGTCTACTTTTATTACAAATTCAAAGATTTTTTAAACACAGTAAAAATATACTACCATTAATCCCAAATGCTCTTCTCAATGAAGGATAGGTGATGGCCTAATGGAATTATTGCTAGATTGGTAATCCCGAGAATATTCAGGGAGGCCCGGTTTGAATCCAATGAGACGAAAAAAGTCTGGAATTATAAGTCTAACGCTGACCATGAAACCATTGCTGATGGGGAAAATCCATCTCATTCACCAATGTCCATTAGGGAAGGCCTACAATCCTTACCTAGTCTGGTGTACATGTGATCCCAGACCCACAGCAATGTGGTTGACTTGCAGCTTCCCTCTGGGTAATAAATGCTGGCCTAGACAGTGATGTCCACATCCTATGAATGAATTTTTAAAAATTGACAAAGAAACAAACCAGCTTTTGTACAATACCCAAATAAACACTCATATAATATTCAAACCAGTGTCCCTGTATCTCTCACCACAGAGGAGTTAAGTCATTTGTGTTTCATATATCTGCTCGAGGGTCCTCAATAAGTCTTTTTCTTAGGGTTTTCTCCCAACACTTCTGGTCTGGAACTGAAATTAATTATTCACTTTAGGGTAACCTGATTCAATATTAATACTTTTCTTTCTCAGGAGCACTGCTCAATACAACCATCCCAACATAAACAAGTTCCAAAACTCTTTAACAAACATTGAGGCCCCATTATTTACCTTGCTTGTTTGTAAAACAATCTATACAAACAAAAGTCCATTAATTCTGAAGCTAGGCCTCAAGAGCTGTTTTCAAAATAAATTACCACAGCTATGAAAATGATTACAAATGAATTATAAACTTCAGACAGACAGAAACCCCACCAGTTACTAATTCCAAAAGCAGAATAAATAAATAAATAAATCACAATAAATAACATTTAAAATTATACAAATAAATCCCACAGTTTACGTCACACATGTCCCACTGTATGGAGAGCAAGGTAAACCACTAATTGTGAGTGATGTGAATGCTGAGTGATTGTATCACTAAGGACCTGTTCTGTTTTTTATGTTTCCCACACAAGTTCACTGCAAGTATGATTGATGTTTTTAACCACAGCAGGAGTTTATTGCTGTTGCAATGAAATGAAGGCTCAGAGAAATGGAAGTTTCAACTGTGATACCTATATGCCCTAAGAAGCATTGTTTTGTGATTACTATTCTACTATCAGCATGGTAAAGGACAACACTTGATCATATGCAATGCTGGCAATCAAATTAGATGCCAGCACTAGGGATCCCAGAATATCATGGCAGTATGGATGAGTATCTCTACCTTGGATGCTTGAGACAATCAAGTTAGCATCAAAGCAGTAAGCGCTATGTAGGATGATACATAGTTAATGAGATGGGTTTTGAACAATAGTCAAACAAACTTGCCAGGCTCCACTGTGAGAAACCCTTCATGAAACTCAACAACAGTTACACTGAACCAATTTTGGGTAAGATTCGATCCAATGTCTCTGGGAAGTCATGTCTGACAAATCTGTGAGAATTCTTTGAGGAAGTAATGAACAGTTTAGACCAAGGAGAGCCAATGGATATTATCTACCTGGACTTCAAGAATGCCTTTGACAAGGTGCCGCACAGGAGGCTACTGAGTAAGATAAAGGCGCATGGTGTTAGAGGCAAGGTGCTAGCATGGATAGAAGCTTGGCTGTCTGGCAGAAAGCAGAGAGTGGGGATAAAAGGGTCTTTCTCAGGATGGCAGCTGGTGACAAGTGGTGTTCAGCAAGGGTCAGTGTTAGGACCACAATTTTTCACTTCATACATTAATGATCTAAATGAAGGAACTGAGGGTATTCTGGCTAAGCTTGCAGATAGGTAGGCAGAGGGACAGGTGGCATTGAGGAGTTAGGGAGGCTACAGAAGGATTTGGACAGGTTAGGAGAGTAGGCAAAGGAGTGACAGATGGAGTACAATGTGGGAAAGAGTAAGGTCATGTACTTTGAACAATAGAGGCATGGACTATTTTCTAAATGGGGAGAAAATTCAGAAGTCTGCAGTGCAAAGAGACTTGGAAGTTCTAGTCCAGGATTCTCTCAAGGTAACCTTGCAGGTTGAGTCAGTAGTTAAGAAGGCACATGCAATGCTGGCATTTATTTTGAGAGGACTTGAATGTAAAAGCAGGGATGTACTTCTGAGGCTCTGTAAGGCTCTGGTCAGACCACATTTGGAGTATTGTGTGCAGGTTTGGGCCCCATATTTCAGGAAGGATGTACTGACCCTGGAACATGTTCAGAGGACGTTCACAAGAATGGTGTCAGGTATGAAAAGCTTAACATATGAGGAATGTTTGAGGACTCTGGGTTTATACCCAAAGGAGTTTAGAAGGATGAGAGGGCAATCTAATGGAAGCATGCAGAATACTGAATGGCCTGAGCAGAGTAAATGTTGGGAAGATGTTTCTAATGGAAGGAGAGACTAGGACCCAAGGGTCTTGGAGTAAAGGGAAGACCTTTTAGAATGGAGATAAGGAGAAACTTCTTCAGCCAAAGAATGGCGAATCCATGGAATTCATTGCCACAGAAGACTGTGGACACCAGGTCATTGAGTATATTTAAGATTGAGATAGATCAGTTCTTGAGTGTCAAGGGGATCAACGTTTTTTTTTATAGACTAGATTAGATCCCCTACAGTGTGGAAGCAGGCCCTTTGGCCCAACCAGTCCACACCAACCCTCCGAAGAGTACCCCATCCAGACCCACTTTCCTCTGACTAATGCACTTATCCCTATGGGCAATTTAGCCACCAACCGGGAGAATGAGGTTGAGTAACTTTTCAGCCATGATTGAATGTTGGAGAAGATTTGATGGGCTGAATGGACTAATTTATGCTCCTATGTCTTATGGTGTATAGTAGCAATTAAATCTATCCCCTTTATCTCTGCTATGCCATTAGTTCAACTTCCTTATTGTGGATGTTTCATCCATGCAGATAAATTTCTTTTGGTAATATTCCCTGCATGGATGATGCACAATTACTGTTAAACTCTCTGTCTTTTTCTGTTCCACTTTACAAGTCTTTACTGATATTACTACACCATTCTATCTCCTTGATCTTTTACTTTGGATTTCTAAAACTGCCATCACCAAACCCTTCCCTGTGCTTTCAGTTACTTTATTGCACTAGTTACCTAAGTGAACAGTACACTGGCCCCAGTCTGGTTGAAGTGGAGCTCATCCCTATGGAATAGGTGCCTCTTCCCTGAGTACTAATGCCAGTGTTTCATGAACTGAAATCCTTCCTTCCCAAACCAGTCTCTGAACCATGTGTTTATTTCTCTAGTCTTAGCTCCAAGTTAGAGACATTACAACTGCGCTGCACTACTAATTATATGAAGTTGAAAAACACTTCCTGCCAGAAATGCAAGACTTTCCATAATCCTTTGAGTGTAATAATTGTCATTGTTGAAAATTACACCAAAGTAACCAGAACAAGCTCTGAAGATTGACAAGATAAATCGTTAAAGTGTTGCAACAATTTTTAATTCTACTCCAAACACTCTGTTGCTTCATTGTGAAGAGATTGAATAAGGATTAAGCCCAATAGGTAGTAGTGAGAAAAAGCCTTCATTCTGCAGAATAGCAGCACGTAGTTTTTAACTATTTAGCATATGTAATATAATAAAATGTTCCAAGGAATTTCACAGGACAGTAGCTATCAAAATTTGTTACCAAGCTAGAGAAGAATAATTAGGGCAGATGAGCAAAAGCTTGATAATTGAATTAGTTTTTAAGGAATATCCTTAAGGAGGAATGAAAGATTTTAGGAAGGATTTTAGGAAGAGCTTTGAGCCCTGGTAGCTGAAGATACATCCACCAATGATGGAGCAATTAAAATTAGGAAGGTTTGAGAGACAAGAATTCATACAGTGTAAATAATTCAGAAGGTTGAGGCATTAGAGGAAATTACAGAGAAAGGGAGGAGAGAGCCCAAAAGGAGAGATATCAGAAAGGAGGGAACTTTAAAATCAGGGTGTTGCTTAAACCAATGCAAGTTACAAAGTACAGATGCATTTCATTGATCAGAATTTATTGGGAGTTGGATACTGTAAATCAGGAAGACATTCCCAGAGACCAGGGAATCCAGACCCAGAGGTCACAGTTTAACGATACAGGATATGCAATTTAGGATGGAGATGAAGAGGAAATTCTTCACCCAGAAAGTGGTGAGCCTTTAGAATTCTGTGCTACAGAAAGTAGTTGAGGCCAAACCATTGAATATTTCCCAGAAGAAATTAGATATAATTCTTCGGGCTCAAGGGATAAAAGATTACAAGAGAAAGGTGGACAGAGTTGGATGATCAGACATCATAATACTGAATGATAGGGGAGGCTCAAAAGATGAATGGCCTACCACTGCTTCGAATTTATATGTTTCTATGTTAAAACTAGTGATAGTACGGTCTAAACAACTTCAAGTTAACAGAGGATAGAACATGGGGAATTGGCCCGAAGTACATTGAAATAACAATGAGTAGAGCTAACAAAATAAAAGCAAATTACTGCAGATGCTAGAATCTGAAGCCAAAAGAGAAGATGCTGGAAAATCTCAGCAGGTCTGGCAGCATCTGTAAGGAGAGAAAAGAGCTGACGTTTCGAGTCTAACTGATCCTTTGTCAAAGCTGGAAAGCTGGAAAGCTAACAAATGCATGAATGAAGCTTTCAGCAGTAGGTTAGTTGAGGGGAATGTTGTCTAGGTAGGAACAGGTGGTCTTATTGACAATATGAATATGCAGGTAAAAACAAAGACTGCAGATGCTGGGAACCAGAGTCTAAATTAGAGTGGTGCTGGAAAAGCACAGCAGTTCAGGCAGCATCTGAGGAGCAGTAAAATCGACGTTTCAGGCAAAAGCCCTTCATCAGGAATGCAGTTGAAAGTTCATTTCAAATTCAAACATGATACCAAGATTGTGAACAAACTAATTCAGTGCCCAACAGTTCCCAGGAAAAAAGATGGAATCAGAGGCTAGGAAGTGAAGTTGGTGGTAGGTACTGAAAGCAATGGATTTGGCCTTCAAATATTTTGGCAGAGGATATTTGTTTCATCCACTATTGGATATTGAAAATATAGTTAAGCAATTTTGAGACATGGATGGGACAAGAAATGCGATGGTGAGATACAGTATCATGTAACATCTGGAATATTGCTCCTTGTGTTTCTCTGTGAAAATGTGTTTCTCAAGTTGAAGCAAAGATTTTATGCTTATGCTACTCATCCTACTACTAATAGTAAATTTGAAGTAGCGTTCCAAATTTACTTGAAGTAATTTACCAGAACATGCTTCTTTTGGTTATTTCTTTGCTGGATTGAAAATCTCACATTTTTACTGCCTATGCACTGCTTCAGTGCATTATATAGTCTGAGCAGGACTACCTCCACTTTGCAATCTTTTGTGTTGGCAATGTGTAAATTTGCTGCTTGATGCACCGCAGTAACAGGACATGCCATGTGTTATGTCTGATGTTATTCTGTGAAATGACGATAGCTTGGAATTGGCTTGTCTCTTGGTGATTGTTGAAAGCTCCAGTGGCAACTTGAGTGAGTGCTTGAGCTGCAGTGAATAAACACCATCACTTGTCTCCCACTGAGATGAAGCTGAAGCTGAGATCAGTTGGGGAAAAAAAGATCAGAAGACTGGCTTAGTATTACTTAGATACATTAACCCTTTACAAAATGTTTAAAAAAAGACAAGAAATAATTTTTTAAAAAGATAGATGATACTCTGATAGTATTGCTCCAAATAGAAGCTGAAATTCCAGCTGATGCTCAAAGCCACCAGGTGACAGGTTATAACCATTCATGAAACATGTACAGACAGGGAAATTTTAACAGTACATTTCCTGAGCCTCTGTTGTGAGCAGAGTTACACCAGGGTGAGACACTATTACATCAATTCTCTAGCCTTTGTGATTATGGCTTCCCCTAGGAAGAACAAGAGGGCATTGGTTTAAGGTAAGTGGGTCCAGAGGGGTAACATTTTTCCACAGAGGGTGGTAAGTGTCTGGAACGGGGTACCAGTGGTGGTTTTGGAAGTGAGTACAATTTTGTCATTTGAGAAACATTTAGATGGGTACATGGATGGGATAAACATGAAGGGATGTGGACCAAATGCTGGGAATTGGGACTAGTTCAAATTGTGAAAACTGAGTGGCATGGCCAAATTGGTTGTTTCCATTCTGCAGACCTTTTTGATTCTATGATGCAATTAAGGAACCTACTGTTTTGTGTTTAATCATTTGGAGATACTGCTTTCTGAAAGTGATGAGCACTACATAATACCAATAACAATAACAACACCGTGTATGAATCCAGGAACTTTAGCCTTGCAAAACCCCATAAAGCACCTCATTGAGTGTTGTTAAATAAAATATAAAACTTTTGTCTTCACTTTTCTCCCATATTTTCTTGAACATTTATGAGAGAATTTCATAATATAAACCGTCATTTGGTACCCAAATATTTGGTAATTTAATGAATCCAGACACCATTGCTCCAATACTAATGTGATGGAGAGAAGAAACTGAGTTTTGTTTTTCCACAGAGAGTCATGAAAACCATAAGAAATATGAATTTGATGACAAGACAACTGCTGAATTTTTCTATTCCATTTCCCTCCACCAGCCAGCCAATTTTACAATTGCTGGCAGGGAAGACACAGTCGAAGGAAGCAGCCATAGATAGTCCCTGGTAATTGGGTAAGACTTAGGCATTGTTAGGGAAGGAGCCTTCAGAAGTGACAGGATGGAGAGATCACTTTGAGGGGAGTTTACAGAGGAATTCCATAAAAAAACAGTAGAAATGCATTTATCTACTGGATCTGGCAACTCTAATTGCCCTTGACTGTCTGGTCTCCCATGTCCTTGGAAACATTGACTGCAATAATTACATTGAAATAGCTCCCAAAATGTGAGGAACGGAGTCCCATTTTGTAATTACAAAACCAGCCTCTTGATAGCACGCTACTTACTAGCCTGCAAATCTGATTCAGCTAAGCTTTAAGCATTTTGCCTTAAGCATGTTGCCATGATGACGTAAAATATGAAATTTGATCTTAAAAATCTAATCTATTAACTTAAAAGCCTTGGACTTTAGGATAGTTAGAAAACAGTTATAAATGAATTGGGGCACTTTAAAATGGCTGCCAAAATCACCTGATTTTTTTTTAGATTAGATTACATTACAGCGTGGAAACAGGCCCTTCGGCCCAACAAGTCCACACCGACCCGTCGAAGCGCAACCCACCCATACCCCTACATTTACCCCTTACCTGACACTACGGGCAATTTAGCATGGCCAATTCACCTGGCCTGCACATCTTTTGGACTGTGGGAGGAAACCAGAGCACCCGGAGAAAACCCACGCAGACACGGGGAGAACGTGCAAACTCCACACAGTCAGTCGCCTGAGGCGGGAATTGAACCCAGGTCTCAGGCGCTGTGAGGCAGCAGTACTAACCACTGTGCCACCGTGAAAGCAGCCAACCTCACAGGATCACACAAATGAACATCCAATGGCTAGGACTAGCTAACAGATCCAGAAAAGAGGAAATTACTTAGACATTAAGATTCACCCCATGAAATGTATAGCTTACAATGTGACCTTCCAACGTACCTGCACGGGGGCAAGAATTCCTAACTACAGGCATTGCTGAATTAAAGACTTAAATCTGAATCTCATTATGCAAACTGAAGATTGCCAGCCCCTTACCTTAACAAAAGATATTAGGAAAACTCAACAACATTGGATCAAAGAACAACAGGGAAATACTGTCCACCAAAACTTTTTGCAAAAATGGATTGACTCCATTATGGGCCAATTTTCAGATTATTATTCATTGACACACATCTCAGTCTCATGAAGATAATAACAAATGCAAAATACTGGACATTGGTGCTGTAACTGTCTCAGATAGACCCAGCCAAAGATTCACTTGGTAACACATGATGAAACCATTATTTCAAGGGAGGGTCTAGGAATATTTTACACAGATAATTGAAGAATAGCTGTTGTTGCCATTGTTGTTCTGAAGAAGTTGGCACCTGGCTTTCATGGAGCCAAGTACAAGCAAAAATCATCAAGGAGCTAAGTAGTTTTTAATAATTGCATCATTTCCTATAACCAAGTGCATCTAAGAAACCAACTAATCAACATTACTCTCAGATTAAACCTTATGCCTCAAAGTGTAAAAATGGACCCTAAACCAAACATTCTTTTACCTTTATTATATTGGGCACTGTCTCCCTTAAACTTAGTACGTGTGTGTGAAAGATAGAGAAATAGGAGCAGGAGTAGGCAATTCAGTATTTCAAGATTGCTCTGCCATTCAATATGATCATGGCTGATCATAATGTGTATGTCTGTATGCATGTGCATTCAAGTGATTGTGCTGAGCTTGTATGCTTGACAAACATTGTGTTTTCTATTATCTTCCCTGTATTTAACAGTTAATAAATTTTTACTTTGTTCAATCAAGTAAACTTTTTTGATTGCTCTTTATTGCTCACAGCAAAAAAAAATTTAGCTGTGTTTCTAATTAAGATGAGGTACAAAAAAGCACTTACAGCTTTGCTGTTACCATGCAAGGAAAATGTACAGAGGGGAACCAGTTTACCCCTTCTTACCTGATCATACTAACGTGCACTCACAATGGGTTACAGTGGTGTTTTATATTTTTGCCAATTTAGTTGCTAACCTCTCTCATGGGGCACCATTATGTTATAACCATTATTGCTGGCCTGAGCACAGGCCAAGAATCAAATCTGAAATCCATATGAATATAGCAGCATAAAACTATCTCAGAATATGTCAAAACCAATAAATGGAACAAACTAATCTCATTTCCATAGATCAACCTCACCTGCCCCTCTCATTCAACTCCATGTCTTTCCAAAAATGTACCCAATTGTCTCTTGAATCTCTGTATTACTGATCTTCCCTGGTAATCTATTCTAAAACTATTACATTGTGAGTAAAAGGGTTCAACCAGATTTTTCTCTTAACTTACAAATGTGTAATTAGTTTATGATTTAGCTCCACAACAGGCATTGAGGCACCAGGGAAGCTCCCAGTAAAATGTTGTCTGATTTGGGACAAACTGGAGCCTCTGACCCAACCTCATATGCTGTAATTCAAGGCCTTTTGTATCAGAAATTGAATTCCCAAGAATGAGGAATGAGAATTCTTCTGACCACTACGTGCTGTAAATGCATTTGTAAAGATTCCTCTACTTGCTATTTCTAGCAGAAGGCAAACACACAAAAAAAACTTCTTGAAAATATGAAATAAAGAAAACTTTTAAAAATATTTTAAGAGATTGCTAAATATAAGACAGAATTTTACAGACCCACACAAACTCAAAAAATGCAACACATGACCTGCCCATCACCTTCCTAAACTTCCTTGATCTGGATCTTATTTTGTGGAGGTTATGATGTATGTTAGCTGACCCTCCAAACCCAGAGCCAAATTTGGTCCTTAAATGGTCTTAATTGGCTCAGTCAGCCCATTATCTTACCCATGGGAGGGTAGGCCCATACCAGGTTTGTAACCTGGCAGGTTGTACTTGACAATCTGGTGTCAGACAAGGCAGAATGTTCTTGTCAAAAGAATCCTTTGTAACCTTTAACCTCCCTTTCCCAGCCTTTCAAACCAAGCCCCACCCCATTCCCCATACTAGGGCCCTTCTCAAGTCTCTCCTCCATTAGCTCCATTCTGTCATTCCCTTAGTACCAGTACTGGCCACCATTCAAATCTGGTGTTGCTGAGACATTGCAGTTGTCAACCAATTGAGTTGATTGTACAGTTCTCTAAGATGGGGGCTTCCTAAGGGTGGAGGTTCTATCCTTTGAGGATGGGTTTTCTGCTGATTCTGTGGATGGCAGGGGAGTGGGAAATCAGCTATCCAAAAATACTGTCCATAGTTACGAGAAAAGAATCTTGCCTCATGATGTCCATACCGATCTATATAATACAATAGCTTCTCATTTTAACTGAGTAGCAATTTAAACACACAAATGTGTCAGCAGAGATCTCATCTCTTTGATCCTCTATTTTATAAATGTTTACATGCAGACTGACGTTAGTAAAATGTCCTTTGATTGTGATTTGAGGATCGGATAGCTGTACAAGTATAAAGAGACATCTTCCTTACTCCCACAAGACCATGAACTCATTTCCTCACATCGCCTCCTCTTTGAAAGTTAGGGTAAGCAGCAACATTTGAAGAATTTGCAGGTACACCACATTGGAAACAATATTATATCACTAATCATGCTCAAAATATTTTTAAAGCATTTGTGAATGATGTTATTTTACATCAATGGTTCTCAAGTCTATGGACTCCTAGGAGCCCATTGTAACCTTGCAGGGAGTCCAAGACATAATCTCTCTAATGGCAGGAAAGATAAAAACATAAAGATGACATGGGGAAGAAAAAGAGGCGAGTCACCTTCTTGGTACTAATTCACAGCGATTACTATTGATTGTATACTTATAACTGACTCAATACCTGTTCCTGAAGCTCCCAAATACTTGCAATTCCTTGCTGCGAAGGGTATCTCCCTGCCCTAGTTTTCAGTGGTGAGTCATGCATTTACATTCTGTGGTAGGCAAGTTGGAGAGATCAGCTGTTTTCTTAATATTCGGGTGCATTCATTTTGATTTCATGCAGTGACCAAGTGCTATTTTATGCTTCCCGATCTGCTGAGTATTTCCAAAATTTTATAAAACTGCAAAACAGATTTAAAGGAATAAGGTCAGGTTAATGTTCTGGATGAACAGGGTAAGTTTTAATATAGAATCTCCACATGAAGAATTAATAAGACTGTTCACTTATAGCTAGTAGCAGATTTGCTACATATTCCCAGATTGTTTTTGCACTTGATTTTATTTAATATTATACAATTAACATCAATGCTTTCACTAGGCTGGATATTTAGGGAGATGAGATACACTTATAAATTCTACGTTCCCAAGGGAGAAACCAAACAGCATTACACAGATCTGTTTAACTATAAGAACCATGCTTTCTGAAGTCAAAGAATTTTGGTGAAACATTTTCCCTTCATAAACTGCAGTCAAACAAGTGTCCCAAATTGGCAAGTCAGATTTTTAAAAAAATGTCATGGGATGTGTAGCACTTTTGTTCCTAGATCTCATAGAATCCCTACAGTGTGGAAACAGGCCACACCGACTCTCTGAAGAGTATCCCACCCAGGCTCACCCCACTACCCTATCCCTGTAACCCTGTATATCCCATGGCTAATCCATCTAACCGACACATCACTGGGCACTATAAGCAATTTAGCATGGCCAATCCACCCAATCTGCACATGTTTAGACTATGAGAGGAAACCGGAGCACCCAAAGGAAACCCAAGCAGACACAGGGAGAATGTGCAAACTCCACATAGAAAGTCACCCAAGGCTGGAATTAAATCCAGGTCCCTGGTGCTGGGGAGTAACAGTGGTAACCACTGAGTCACTGTGCTGCTTCATATTGTAATATTCTTCGAGTATAATTCATGACCTAGTGTGATGGTGGCCATTTCATTTTCACACTATACAGTATTTTTCCTTCTTTGGCATTAGTTCGGGCAATTGTTTTTCTCAATCAAAATTCAATTTCAATATAATTTGGAAGTTACATGTATATGCAAATGTATACTTTAATGTTCAGAGTGCCATATCACTTATCACCACTCTACTGTCAATGTCCAAGCAACAATGTATCAATGCACCTTATATGGCAAGCTTGAAGATATATAGTTGAGAAATACAGTTTCAGAATTTGGGACTAAAAGTGTGATTATCTCAAAGTTCTAGGAACCACAGGATGATCATCCGCAAGGTCACCATTTGTTGCCCATCCATAATTGTCTTCTAACTAAATGTGAAATACAGATAAGTCAACAATCAAATTGTGAGACAGGAGACAATCTGAGGAAAATAGAAATGGCCAATCTTTCTCATGTACGAAATGTAGACTCAGACAATATACATCTGTTGGAAACACAATGCAGATACAATACCACAAAAAACATTATATAGAATTTCCTAGCTTCCAACTGTAATTCAGATTGATCCATCTCTCTCTCTTTCCATTATGCAACCACTTGATTATCCTCAGAATGAGTTTCTTCAGTTGCTTCTTACTTAAGACTTGAAGAAAAATAGTTGTGGTTGATTATATGACTATGAGTTTTAATATCAAATTTACTTAAATTTTGATTTTGTTTCTCATGATGTCTATGGCATGAAATTTTCCAAAAATATTGAAAAGGTTGACTAAAATTCAGGTCACAATGTACAATATAGCTACTTATAGTATAACAACATGTCTGCACAAAATCCTGACAGTGGAAGACTCACCAGTGTTATATTACAGCATAGATTCCAGACCAGATAGGCCTGTAACTTTAAGACAGTTACATTATATTAGGATATGGGGACTTCCCAGTATAAAAGTAATTGCCTCACCTTCAATCAGTATCTTTGTGTTAAGGAGTCAGTGGAGTTGATCAGCTGTGAGTGTCACGTACAGCAACCACAATAAACATAGAATCCAAACTACATGTGTAAGTCTATAGTATCATAGCTTTCTAAATAGTTAGTGTCATAAAGAAACTTTGAGGTACTTTTATCACCTGAACACCTTTTTGTGGTCTATGTTGCATGGATTAACATTCAGTAAATGATAAATGGCATCATGGTGGCAGTAAATGGGCTCTAAAAACTAGCTGTGTCAGCCAGTTAGGTCAGTAATTAAGTGCTGAAAAGTTTACGGTAGTTTGATATTTGTGAAAAGTCTTGCTTTTTTTCCTAACAGTTAATTATTAATCTGGTAAGTCAGAACTGAATTTCTAACTACAAACAAAGCCAAGGTGCCACACCAAACCTAAACCTGTACTGAAGGGCTGTGAGTATACAACCTATTAATCTCTCTTTAAAAGAAACAAGAGACTGCTACTGATCCTAAGTTTACAAAAAGGGAATTTTAAATAGCTCTGAATTGGCAGCTGTAAAATGTTCCAAGACAAAAGCTCAGCTTAAAATGCAGAAAATCAAAAACACTTTCTGGAGCAAAGTGTTTATCCTCAGACATTGGTTGTTTCTAACATGACTTTCTTCTGAAATGGCTTGAAAATAAAAAAAACACACACGACACTAACATTCCTTTTTTATTGCTGTGAATGCTCCCTACAAGCAAAAATATTCTATTACGAGATTGCAAACTTTGAAAGTACAGCAAGGAAAGAAAGCAAAAAGTCATCAGTTCCCTTAAAAACAAGAACAACCAATGAAGGACAAGCCAACTGTGACTTTTAAATCTACAACAACAAATAAGAGAAGGCACTTTTAAAGTGATCAAGAAGCTATAAAACACCATAAGGAAAACTTAAAATTGGAAATGGTCCATTGTTAATAGGGGAATAAAGGATAGTAGATCTAAGGAAAGATTTACCAGCTATGGAAGGTTTAAGTTATAAAGAAAGGCAGGATAGGCTTGGACCTTTTTCACTGGAGCGTAGGAGATTGAGAGGCAACCTTATAAAAGTCTATAAAATAATGAGACGTATAGATAGAGTTAATGGGAGTTGTCTTTTTTCTACGATGGTTGATTTCAAGACTGGTGGGCAGGTGAAAGGAGAGAGAATTAAAAAAGACATGAGAGACAATTTTTTTACACAGAGGGTAGTTTGTGTGTGGAATGAGCTTCCCGAGGAAGTGGTGGATATGGGTACAATTAGAATGTTTAAAAGACACTTGGATATGTACATGAATAGGAAAGGTTTGGAGGGATATGGGCCAGGAGCAGGCAGATGGGACTAGTCTAATTTGGGATTATGTTTCCATGGACTGGTTAGACCGAAGGCTTTCAATAAGGTCCCACAACAGAGATTAGCATGTCAAGTTAAAGTGCATGACTTTGGGAGTGGTGTACTGACATGGATAAGGAATTGATTGGCAGACAAAAAACAAACAGCAGACATAATTGGATCTTTTTCCAAGTGGGCAGCCAGTGACTAGTGGCGTACGGCAGGGATCAGAGCTTGGATTCCAGCTATTCACAATATATATTAATGATTTTAATGAGAGAATTAAATGCAGTACCTCCAATAAGGATATAGAGAAGCTTCAGTTTGATTTAGACAAGCTGAGTGAGTGATGAACAAATATAGATGAATATAGTTTGCAGAAATGTGAGGTTATCCATATTGATAGCAAAATCAGGAAAGCAGATTATCAGCTGTCAGGCAATAGATTGGAAAGTCAGCAGGGGTTGGGGTTGCAATGAGACCTGAGTGTCCTTGCACACCAGTCACTGAACATACACATGTAAATGGAGTAGACAGTGAAGCAGGCAAATAGTATATTGGCCTTCAGACTGAAAGGATTCAAAAACAGTAGCAAGAATGTCTTACTGCAACTGTGCAGGACTTTGGTGAGACTATACCCAGAGTTCTGTGTGCAGTTTTGATCTCCTTATCTGAAGAAAGATGTCCTGGTGATGGAGGGACTGCAACCAGACTGATTCCTGAGATGGCTGGTTTAATGTGTGAAGAGAAACTATATTCACTGGAGTTTAGAAGAATGGGAAATGATGTCATAGAAACCTTTTACATTCAATTAGGAATTGACAGCAGAAATGCAAGAAAGATGTTCCCGATAATTGGGAAGTCCAAAAACAGTTTAAGGGAATGGGGTAAGCCATTTAGAACTGAATTAAGGAAAGATTTCTTCATCAGAGCATGGTGAGCCTGTGGAATTCTCTGCACAGAAAACAGTTGCGGCTACAACACTGAATGTTATTAAAAATGGTATAGATAAAGTTCAAAGTGCTGAAGGGATCAAAGGGTATGGGGAGAAAGCAGGAATAGGGTCCTGAGTTGAATGATCAGCCATGATCTTATTGAATGTTGGAGCAAGTTACAAGAGCTGATTGGCCTACTCCTCCTATTTTGTATGCTTCTACAATGCTATCCAGAGTTTCATTCTGACATTTGAAAAAGCTTAAAGATTGCAATAAAAATGGAAAGCAAACATCTAACAATGGATCAATAGTCCATCGACATTCTCTCCAATTTTCAATTATATAAAGAAAGAATCGATCGTTATTTTATGGACCAGAGATAGCTGAGGAAGAATGATAGGCAACTCTGGAACAAACTATACAGATAGCAATAAGTTCAGTAGAACATTCAAGCCTTGACTGAAATGTGGTCTATCTCAATAACCAAGACGGTGTGTAGCATCTTTGACATATGCAGACTATGTTCCATTAGAGGACACTGTGTTAAAATGTGTTGGAAGTCCAATCACCCAGAGAAACTCACAGTACAGTACAGAATTCTACAGCATCATGTGAATCAGAACCAACTGAGGAGAAATGTCAAAAAAGGTTCCGATATAAACATGTCAATGACGTCCAAGAACTATCTGTAATCTCACAGTTTACAGACCCCAGCCAGTTAGTACATGGGATAAGCTTGACACATCTCATTGATGCTATCCGAAAAGTTGAAGCCTTTACCTCAATCCAAGTGACATTCCCCAATAGGAATGAACAATATGTGCGATAAGCCAATATCAAAACTGGTGCAAATGCAAATATTATCCCTTGACACATTTTAGTCAAGATATGCTTAGGAAACTGAAACAGCATGATGCAGTTCATACAAGATAAGCTAACTGCTTACAATGAGGCTGTCATTCCATCCATCTTAAATGTCAATACAGATCCTCAGGATGGATGCCTGTAAATATTCACATCATTGAAACATATGGACCATCTATCACTGTTTTTCCAATATGCATGGATCCATACATTACCACAAACCAGTTGAATTATCAAAGATTTTAAGCTACAAGATTGAGTCTATCCATTAGCTGACTAGCCTCTTCCCAGGAAAATTTGATACTCTTAATACTTTTCCGCACAATGTAGTGTTGCATCTGAAAGATGATACTGAATCCACCGTCAACCCTCCTCTTAACTGCAACAATCACATTCAGTATAAGGTCAGATTGGAATTGGATTCCATGCTATCAAAATATTATCCAGAAAATTGAGGATCGGACATGTGTATCTCCATTATTTTTGTTCGAAAGAAAGACAGCACTAGACATTATGTTTAGATCCAATGCACTAAAAAGATACTTAGACCCTGAGTTCTGAGATGGTGAGTGTTTTTCCTGGCTCAATGCTGAACATGGCTATTCCTCAGAGACGCAGGAAGTGACAATTCCAAGAACACCACTTGGTAGATAATGTTTGCTCAGATTGCTCAGATTGCCATTTGGATTATGCATCAGTGAGAACACATTCCAACAACATATGGATCATATCATCGAGAATCAATCAGGTCGCCTCTGATCAGGTGACATCACAGTTCTCAGAAAGAACTAATTGTGAACATGACCCAATCCTCCATCAGCTCACAGCATTGGGAAGGAAACACGATTATCTTTTCAACAATAAAAAATATCAGATCAACATGAGCTAAATTAAATTCTTCAGTTCAATCTGCTTGGCAGCTGTTATTAGACCTGATATGACCAAAATAGAAGCTGTACGGAAGATATTTACACCATGAGACACAAGTGACATATAAAAATCTCTCAGTTCATTTAGCTTTATGTTATAACCGCTCCTCTTCAAGATATTTTCCACAAAAGCGCACCATACACACAGCAGGAAGCTCCCCAGCAAATTTCTCAACCTCAACAATGTTCTATCATCCATTAGATGTGGTCTTTGATATTAGGATCCTTTCAAGCTCGCCATGTTGAAAGTATGTGCATCCTCAGAGCATTACTACTATAGGATGACAAGCCAATTGATGTCTCTAATGTCCTTACAACAACTCCAGCCTTCACAATACATTGGCTTCAGACACATCTATTTGATAAACACATCATCCTACATACTAACAAAAAATAAGCTGTTCAAAATAATTTTGCAAAGCTTTCTCACAAATGCACCACTACGGCTACAATGTTATCTGAATGTATAAAGATTAAAAATCTATATGCACTCCTGCACAGGTTATTGGAAACAGTTCCTATTCTTAAAAGGAGAATGGAGATGGGATGTTATATTAAGACAGGAATTCCAGATCAGGCATACCTCTACTTTTAAGTCAGTTACACGACATCATATATAATATTCTGCTATAAAGTGCCTGTCTTGTCTGTGGTCACTCTTTCTGTGTCATGGAGTCAGTTATAATTAGTTAGTCATGTGTTTGTAATATGCAGTAATGTCGGTTATCACGGAACCTTGAATATGTATGTGAATATGTAATGTTGCAGCCTTGCAGATGGTCTTGTAAATAGACTTCTTTCTATCAAGAACCTGATTCTTTGTGATTTTGTTACACAGGCTAACACATTGTAAAGCACAAATGGCATTAAAAAGAATGACAGCTTTCGTGTCCTAACAAAAGTAAAACAAAACCTTGAGCCTTTATGCCTGTCTTGTTTTGTTCCACTGTTGTAACACTTTTAATATATAATGATGGAAAAACCTGTGATAAAACATCTGTCTATCTGTTTCATATCAATTCTGGTGATGCACTTAACAGATCTTTGATGTCTGCCCTGTACAATAGAAGCCCCTTTCACAAGTCTAAAAGCTGTTGCAGAATACATAAGCTCCAGAGACTAAAATAATAGTCACATGTAAGAGAAAGAAACAAAGACAATAGATGTAATGTTCCTTTGCATCAGTTGTTTGATGGCACTGTACCAAAGAAGAAGCTTGAAGTTTTAGAAGTTTGAACAGTTAAAAATGATTAAGATCAGCTTTAGCACTCTTCCACTGCATTATTTATTTTTAAATTTTGATAACAGTATCTAGGGAACAGAGACTGACATTGTGTGTAGTTACACAACAGAACTGACATCCCACAAGTCATTATGCCAAAGTGCTTCAAAGATCTGGGCAGTTTAACAACTGCAAACTAGTAGGTTTACGGACTTCTTCTCATCAGTTATCTAAGTGTTGTCATCAGAAATCGCTGCCTAAAACATGTTATAAATTCGAGAGAAATACAGTAAAAAAAAATTAAAAGGCTACTAATGCAAATTATGATTCATTTTTAACAGTTTGTAAGGGAAGTAACAAAGGCAATGCCTGCTGTTTAAAAGACGTTTCATGCAATGAGCCATCACGTTAAATTTAATGAATGCTCCTAGCCAGTCAAGTTAACATTGAATAGAATACTGTACCTCATTTATATAATACAGAGAACATTTCCAAATATTTAAATATGCATTACCCAAGCTCTTGGTATCCAAATGAAGGCTCAAACTGGTGTATAGTTACATTAAATGAAACGTATCCCTTCAATTACCCAAACTCTCAATTATCCAAACTAATTCTGTGTCTCTTGAGACAGTTGGATAATTGAAAGTCCACTGTATGATACGATGAATAACCTTGTACCATAGCTGAAGAAACAGCATTGTAATACCCTTCTAACTGTCATAAAATTGATAAATGGCTCTTTCTGACGTCAGAACACATGATGTGACTGATAACTTGCATGTTAATATACAACAACGCATCGTGAGGAAAACTGTTACCACTCAAGTGTCTGGCTGGGTAATTTTGTTCATTTCTTGAAAGAAATAAAAATGACAGATCATTTGGAATGAAACTTTACATATGAAGAAAAATAGTACAAACATATTGGATAAGGACAATGGAGTGGGCTGGTGTAATATATCACAGCTTAAACTATTGATAAAAATCTCATTCAAAGTTTAGTTGATAATACAACAACAGGCCAAACAGTAGTTAGGTATAATAAACAAAACCACAAATTGTGGATGTTGGAAATCGGAAACAAAAACTGAAATAGCTGGAGAAACTCAGTAGGTCTAGTAGCATCTATGGAGAGAAAGTAGAGTCAATGTTTTGGATCAAATGACCCTTCATAGGACTTTTCTGATTTAGGGTCACAAAACTTGAAACATTGACTCTGCTTTCTCGCCATAGATACTGCCAGAATGGCTGAGTTTATCCAATAGAGTCATAGAGTCATACAGCCCTTCTTGTCTAACCAGTCCATGCCGAAGATAATCCCAAACTAAACTAATCCCACCTGCCTGGATCAGTGGTGCTGGAAGAGCACAGCAATTCAGGCAGCATCCGAGGGCAGGCCTGTCCTTGGATGCTGCCTGAATTGCTGTGCTCTTCCAGCACCACTGATCCAGAATCTGGTTTCCAGCATCTGCAGTCATTGTTTTTACCTTTTTAATCCCACCTGCCTGCTCATTGCCCATATCCCTCCAAGCCTTTCTTATTCATGTATCTATTCAAATGTCTTTTAAATGTTGTAATTGTAATCACATCCACCACTTTCTTAGGATGTTCATTCCACATGCAAACCAACCTCTGTGTAAAAAAATTGCCTCTTATGTCTTCTGTAAATTTTTCTCCTCTCACCTTAAAAATGTGCCCCCTAATCTTGAAATTCTCCATCCTAGGGAAAAGACAAATACCATTAACTCAATTTGTATCTCTCATTATTTTATAAACTTCCATCAGGTCACCTCTCAACCTCCTACATTCCAAAGGAAGAAGTCCCAGCCTAACCAACCATTTTTTTATATCTCAAGCCTTCCATACCCATAGTTAAGTACAGTTGCATTGTGAAAACCAAAATTAGTTGATGTAAGTGCAGGCCCAATGGCGTAAGTGATAAACTCAATACCAATAGCTCGAGGAAATGGAGTCCTGCTGGTAAGTGCTTCTTGATGTGGAAATTAGTCACAAGATGATAAAAGACCTGATCTGAACCATATCCAGTTTTGAGTAATCTTAGCTAGGGTGTCAATATCAATGCAACAGGTGGCCCAAGAAGTTGTGGGCTAAGGAGAGAAATGATTAACTGGAATTCCCATCCCATTTCACATTCCAGATTTTCATCGTAAACAGTAAGTACCTGTGGATGTAAGATGAGGGCAATCAGGATACACATTTATTCTCATCTAACACTCTTATTTGCTATTGAATTTCTTGTACTTACATTTAATTTGTGCATCATTTATCACTTTATATAAATTATGTTGGCATGTCTAGATTAGCGAGTAATCAGCACAGTTGTTTTACTGTCTTTTCAATGTGTCTTGGCCTCTCTCCATCTCTCTTGCGCATATTTTCACCTCATTGACAAATATAATTATCATTCTGTATGCTGTTTAAATTTACATTTCATGCTTACACTCCCTCATTTTTCATTTACTTTGTTCTTGCCTGTTTTTTGTCCCTGTTTTCTTTGTTCTTTCATGGGATGTGTGTTACTGACAAAGCCAACATTTGTTTCCCATCCCTAATTACATTTGACTTGAGTGGCTCACTGGACATTTAAGCATCAACCACATTGTTGTAGGTCTGGAATCAAAGTAGGCAAGATAAGTAAGGATGGCGGATTTCTTATCCTAAAGATATTACTGAAATAAATAGGTGTTTTACAAGAATTACAGATAGTTGTTATGGTCACCATTACTCATGAGCCATATATTCTAGATATATTAATTAAATTTAAATTCCACTAACCATGGGGCCATTGTCCCCAGACCATTAACAAGGGTCTCTGGATTATTAGTCCAGTAGCAATACCATTCCACCAACATCTTCTCTTATTTATAAATATAATTACATATATATGTTTTGTGTGTACATATCTCAGTGCTTTCTGCCTTTAATCCCAGCTGCTAGATAATTTTGAGTTTCAATTCTCCTATTTTCCACACTGCTATATTTCTCTAAGTTTTTATATTAACTAATTTTATTCCCATGTCTCCTCCTCTCCCACTGTTACTTAACTCTGTGACATCTTTCCTGCCCCTCCCTACAATTCATAGTTTTATTTTGGTATTTTAACCTTTTATTAAAGAGATGAAGTTTGCCAAGGCACACTACTCATTCACTTCACTGTGTAGTCTGGCGTTAGGATTGGCGATTTTAATTGCAAACTGGCCTGCCCTCTTCACAATTGATAGTTATAGCTTTGACACAAACCTGAGAATTGGCAGGCAGAAAGGCTCCCAATGATTTCTGGAATACAGAGCCATGTTAGAAGTATGAGAAAAAAATTGGGAAACCCAAGTTAACGCTTGAAGGGGTAAGGTAATGCCGTTGTGAAAAGCAAGGAGTGGGTATACACTCTTAATGAACATATATTGAAAGATGTGACTGAACAGATGTATGTTCAAGTACATTATTCCTTATAATTTAGATAATGCCATAGAAAAGGTCATAGAATTGTAGTTTTATAAATAGGAACAGAGTACTCACTAAGTTAATACAGATGATTGATTAGGCCATGGTTAAGTAATATGGGGAACTCTGAACATCCTGTCATTGGCTTCCATTAAATCTATCGACAGTGGACAATATGAATTCACCAATAGAAATTATGAGAAGCTGTAGTTATGAGGAGAGATTTGAGACTTTAGCACCCTTTTTTCAGAAAAAGAAAGCTAAAGGGTTGTTTGCTTGAAAATGTTAAAGTTCCATCTACCAGGCCTGCTGTCAAGAAAAGGCCACCAGCATTCTCAAGCTTTGATAGTGAATAGGGAAAAAATAGTCAATTTGGAAAAGCCACGAAAAGAGCAAGAAGAGAGGTTAGGAAAAAAACATTTTAGCTGAAGGATTTTTTGAGAATGAACTGATCAAGCACATGCTTCAGAAGCAGTGCAGAGAAGGTTTTTTTAAAAAAATCATTCACAGACTGCAGGGCAGTTCTGGTTAGAATAGCATTTATTGCCGATCCCTAGTTGCCCAGAGGGCAGTTAAGAATCAACCACATTGCTGTGGGTCTACAGCCACATGTAGGCCAGACCAGGCAAGGATAGCATTTCCTTCCCTAAAGGACATTAGTGAACTCATTAGATTTTTCCAACATTTGGCAATGGTTTCATGGTCACTATTAGACTCTTAATTACAGATTTTCATTAAAGTCAAGTTTCTGGATTTTTATTGAATTCAAACTCTACCACCTGCCCTCGTAGGATTCAAATCTGGATCCCCAGAGTGTTATCAAGGCCCTTGCCTGAATAGTCTAACAATAATACTACTAGGCCATTATCTTCCCCTAAGTAGATTAATACGTGGAATGGGCAAATTCTTTTATGTTGAAAGATTTGTACCTGTTGTAGTTTTGACAAGAAGAGGAGGTATGATTGAAATATATAAAATCCTGAGGGAATTGACAGGGTAGATATAGAAAGTACTATTCATCTTGTGGGAGAATCTTGAATTAGGAGCCTCCATTTCAAAATGAGACGTCACCCATTTAAAACAGATACAAGGTCATTTTGTTTTCTTTCAGAGAATTGTGAATCATTGGAATTCTATTTTTCAAAAGGTGGTGAAAGCTCAGTCTTTGAAAGCTTTGAAGGCAGAGGTGGATTGATTCTTTGTTATCAGGAGGAGAAAGATTGCCAGGGATGAGCTGGAATGAGGTAACGTCAGACTAGACATTATCTTATTGAATTTCAGAGAAGCCTTGAGAGGCTAAATGTCCAATCCTGCTCTTACCTTGATGTATATTTTCAGAGATGCAGTCAGTGTTGGAGAAAAATGTACAGCTATGAAAAGATACCAGATCAGTGAGATCAAGATTGGATTATTCTAAGAAAATCTTTCCACAGACTCTATGGGCACAATTATCCTTCCCTGGCAGTGGTGGGAAAGGTGGCAAGAAGGGCAACTGATTGAGTGAATTAGCCCCAAAAAGATACTCGCTCCCCCTTCCTTCATGCCACCTCAGCAATTAACTTGTGGATGAGAATGCCTATGGGCAACCTTCTCAATTTACCACGATTTAAGGCCTTTCAGGGGTCAATAAATGGGCCCTTCAGAGCATCAACTCGCATCCAGCTTGATTCTGTATCAAGGCTCGTAATTCATCATTAAGGGCCTGATTGGAGCTTGAGCTGGCAGGCTTTCTTGTTGGTGGATGCAGGCTGTCCATTGTCTTTGAAAATACTCACCATCACACTTAGGGCATGGAACACTAACTCTCAGTCAATGGACCAAATAGCACCCTCTTGTGCTCTAAATTTCTGTATCTCACCTCCTTTGCTGTTGCATATCCATGCCCCATTGCTGAACATGCAACTCCTTGGGTTGCAGTTTGTTTTCTTATTGTTTCCTACAGTTGTGGAGGTTAACCACTTTTCTTCAAGTAGCAGAATGTTTTAAAGTGTAGTTATATTGTAAAAAACATGCTTTGAGATCTATTGTGACATGGAGTCATAGGGCACAGAAACAGACCCTTCAGTTCAACTACACTGAAAAATGTGTTGCTGGAAAAGCGCAGCAGGTCAGGCAGCATCCAAGGAGCAGGAGAATTGACGTTTCGGGCGTAAGCCCGTCTTTAGGAATGAGGAGAGTGTGCCAAGTTGAACTTCCTTCAGTTCAACTAGTCCATGCTGACTATAATTCCAAACTACACAAGTCATACCTGGGCAACATCCCTCCAAATCTTCATGTGGATGCACTGAGGCCCAACAACATCTCTTCTTCCTCAGGCAGCTGAGGAAAGTTGGCATGATGGCGAATACCCTTGTCAACTTTTATAGGTGCTCCATCGAGAGCATTCTGTCTGGATGTATCATTACCTAGTATGGCAACTGTGCCATTCAAGATGGTTACAGAGAGTGGCGAACTTGGCCCAGAGAATCACAAAGGCCAACCTCCCATCTATAGAATCCATCTACCAGGCCCGCTGTCAAGAAAAGGCCACCAGCATTCTCAAAGATCCATCCCTGGCAATGGTTTTCTACAACATCTACCATCGGGGAGAAGATACAGAAGCCTGAACACACGCACCAGTCGGTTTTGAAACAGTTTCTACCCTACTGTTGTTAGAATACTGAATGGATTCACAAACTCTTAACATTTACCAAGACTTGTGTTTTTGTTTTTGCCGCTGTTTACCTATTATTTACTTATCTATGCTACTTGACTATGTGATCTGCCTGTATTGCTCACAAGACAAAGCTTTTCACTGTGCCTCAGTACACGTGACGATAAATTTAATTCAATTCAATTCAATTCAAGTCTTTCTTGTTCATGTATTTGTCCAAATATCTTTTAAAAGTTCCAACTGTACCCGCATTCACCACTTCATTTGGAAGTTCATTCAATGCACAAACCACTCTCTATGTAACAAAAATTGCCCCCATGTCTTTTTTAAATCTTACTCCTCTCACCTTAAGATTATGCCCACTCGTCTTGAAATCCCTCATCCTCGATAAAAGATTCCTGCCATTCACCTCATCTATACCCCTCATAATTTTATAAACTTCGTTGTTCCAGTGAGAAAACTCCCAACATAGCCAGCCTCTCCTTATAACTTAAACCCTCCATTCCTGACAACATCCTGATAAATCTGTTTTGTTTAAATTTTGTGTGCCAGCCCACGAGTTAGTTGAAAAATGCCCAGTTCTTGGAATAACCCATTGCTGTTCATCTTTAATTGCAATCTGAGCCATTGGCAGTATTTAATTGTCTGGAGTTTACTATTTAAGTGGACTTAAAATTATAGATTCAAAGAATGAAATAGCACAGAAAGCAACAATCTGGTCCGTTTGTTTTCTTAGAAGCATTTATGCAATTAATCCCAGACCCCTGTTCGTTTCTTAAAGTCCAAAAACTTATTCCTCTTTTTGTGAAATATTTAGTGAATATTTTATGGTTTTGGCAGGACAAGCAAACAGAAAGACATCAGATGTTAATTATATTTGTTTCAAAGCAACATTTTGATAAAAGTGAACAAAGAAATAAAGTTAATGGAAATGTCCAACAGAGGTAATAAAGTAAAAGAAATCCATGACAATTGTGAAAAAAAGAAAGCAACAAATAAGAAAACAAAACTGGAAAATCTCAGCAGGTCAGGCAACATCTGCAAAGAGAAACAGTGCTAACAGTTAACATTTTCCCAATAGCTGTGGAAGTATGCAGGAAAGTGAGGTTCACAATGTTCAGTCCATGACTTGGGACAAATTTGTGTGTGATTTCTGTCCTTCCCCTCATTGATTATGCAACACTTTGATATTGTATGCATTTCTCAGGGAATATTGTGGTGAGCAAGTCAGGGGGTTTCAACACTGCTATTGGCCTTCTTCCCTCCATGTCTCTGGCCCAAATGTAGAGCCCAGCTGCACACCAGGACAGATGCTGCAAGCCAGGAACAAGCCCTCAACCTACACAGCTCACCTCTGCTGTTAAAAGAAATGTCTCAGAAGAAATGTAAGCTAGTTCTTTGCATCCAGGACAGAGACCTGGAAGTGCTAACAGAAGAGAAGGCAGCCCTTTTCCCTGCAGACCACTATAGGAGGCCATGCCAAGTTACCTAGCCACCCTGGACAGAAATTGCAGCACAGGTCTCTTTTGAAAAGGTCAATAATTTTCTGAGCCCTTCTCGGGTTGGTGTCACCATCCTCTCCCTGCTGCCTCACTATCATAGTGCCACCACCCACTCTAATTCTAACTGCATGTGCCTTTGACCAAGGTTCATAGACTACAATTCTCACTATTGTCCCCATTCAGCGATGCTCACCACACAAACAGCAACGCCTTCTTCCCTTGGTGTTCTGTTCTTACTCACTGGGGCCACCTCACCATCTTTCTTGCTCGTGCATCACCACCAACTGTTCTCCCATCAACTTCTAACGTCTTGAAACACTCCCCTTGACTCATTACAAGGAACACTGGCCTGCAACCAGGTCAAGATGAGCAGGGGTGGTAGACTCCAGAGTCCTTGTCCCTTAAGAGAAGAAAATAGTGACATTGGAACTGGCTGCAATAGACCTCAGGGACTGATGGTGGTTTAATCCCTGGATCACAAAGATACTGATCCACCCCGACAAGGTCACTCTGGTTGGATTAGGTGCCTGTCAGACTTCAGCCAATTCCTGGACTGAGATTGGACAGGCCCTTGATGGAGTGTGGCAGAAACTCCTGACTGACCACTGACCCTGCATTCCACTAAGATCTCATTCCCTTTGACTTTCAGGTACAGCCATTAGCTTGAAGGACAGCTAGGTTTTTGATTGCATATGCTGCTGGCACATGCTTATAGGAGTGGTATTAATATATCCTGGTGCTGTACAATGAAATGTCCACATTCTTGACAATTCAGTGTTTACATCTGTGCTAAACAAGTTGCTGCTAAACAAAAATGCCACCAGAGAACCTGACAGCCTGTAAGTAAGGGTTGAAGCCGTTGTATGCTGAAAAGCAATGTAAGCAACAAGGGGCTGGCAGCTTCAAAATTAGCCCAGAGTGAATGAGAGTGAAGGAAGCGAGCTAAGAGGCTCCCAGTTAAATGGTGGTGATGAAGGAGTTGGATGAAGGTCCAGTGGCAAACTGTGGTGTCTGCTAACCCTTTGACTTCCATGTTCAAAATTGACCCTGTCTAGTTTCTCAGACAAGAAGGGGAGAATGGGGAGCATGCAAAATTAGGCAAGATTAGTTATTAATGAAATGCAAATGCATGGGAATAAGGCATCACCACACTTCTTGAGATTCAAAACTTGCCATTGAAACCTTCAGGGGAAAATTGGAAAACCCTTCTTGTATCTGTTGAGAAACCGAATTTTTTCATTCTCACCATATTTCCAGCTTTCTCATCATTGCGCATGCCACTCAAAGCCTGGGAGAACCCTGCCCTTTAATCCTGTTTCTCTCCACAGAATCTGCCTGATCTACTGAATTTCAGAAGCAGGCTTGTATAGAAGCAGCTCCCCTAATTTCACACCAGTATTTTGTTTCACTGCCAGCTATGTTCAGGAGGTAGCACTCACATCTCTGTGTAAGAAGGGTTCGGTCTTCAAGCCCCAATCTAAGATTTGAGTTCAAAAATCAAGGCTGGAATACCAGTGCAATACAAAGAGAGTGCTGAACTATCAGAAGTCCTTTAAGATGAGATGTTAAACCAAGGCCAGAATGCCCTCTCAAAAGGATGTAAAAAATATAACTCTGAAGGACAGCAGGGAAAGTCACTCCCTTAACCAATATCACAGAAAACAATCTTCTGATTAATGCATTGTTAAACACATGCATCCAGAAACGTTGGAACTAAACATGTTGTTGGTCTGTGTTGTTGACAAGACTAAAGCAGAAGAAACAGATCTGCTAATGTGCTTTCTACATTACAAAACTCACATTGCAAAATAATTGGCCGTAAATGTCCTCTGGTTGTTAAAGGTGCTGCATATATGTAAGTCTTTCTTCCAACTTACTTTCTCCAAAGCTGGATTGAACTCATAAAAATGAAATTTGAGCAAATTGAGACAGGAAATTCTATGACCCTAGAAAGACTAAATGACTATTATCCAGTTACAAGCTTTAAAAAAAAAGCTTTAAAGTATCTATTTAGTTTGATTGAAATGGAACTAAGTGATTTTCTTTTCAAATTCTCATCAGTATTTTTGAATTACTGCCCACAACTTGTAGGTACACCAACAATGTTCACTCAATCCCATCCAGACACTCTGTAGGAGGGTTACATGTCAATCCACTTGAGCATGTTCACAAAACTGCAATGACACAGTAAGAAAAGATCCAACTGTAAGTCCCTGCAGCTGGCAGCCATCGTATCACTAAAAAAATCCTCATCCATCCGACTGAGGTTTCTGTAATGCTTTATAAAAAGTATTCTCCTTGGCCCTGTATACTTCTGACTGAACCAAACCTTATGCATACTCAGCCAATATGACTACATGGACGAAGCCCAAAATATTGTTATTGCAAACATTTATCTTAAGTGAGTCTTAAGTGAGTTTCTCAGCGATCTCACAGTGGAAGTGTTCTTTTTACTGGTCACTGTACTCTAAATGTTGACTCTGCTTTCCCTCTACAGATACTATCACAGCTGTTTTTGTTAGAAGATCAGTTGATAGCTGAAGTAAACACTATTCATTGCAGTCCTTATTGTATGAACACACAATCCAATGGGTATCTTCTTGAAAACTGGTTATTTCCTATACTTCAGCTTGTTTACTGAAAACTTTTGTTCCAATTATATTCTAATGTTTGCTCATTTTTGTATTGCAATTGTTTCAAAATCATATAAATCTTGCAAATGGCTATCAAGTTCTCCAAACTTCCTCCCTTTATCATTCATCATTCAATTTAGTGGCAAACATTTGCAGAATCTTCCCAACCCTTGAATGATGTGGACATGGTGAATAGTTGGGAATTTGTAATGAGCTCAGAAAAATGAAATTCTTGATGTTGAGAAAGAATGTCTAATTCTGCAACCAAGTTTTGAATGGCAAGCTGGTGGCAACATGATCATTTTCATGTATTTGCATTCCATTAGTGCCTAATATCACCTCATTGATATTCAATTTTTTTATTCTCTGATGCATCAGATAGAAACTAGGCAACGATAATTCCCAATGTGAAAGTCGGGGTAGGTATCAGACATTTCCATTCCCTACTCGCTCCTCCAGGCCTCCATCTTAGGCAGTAGTTCCCAACATTTCAGGTTATACTTCATGGACAGTAGTTACCTGCACCTCATGTCCATGAAGGTTCCATCAGACATGTACCAGCATCAAGCATCTTGGCACATCTCCAATTCACTTTCAATGTTATTCTTCATTTCAACGCTGCAGCATTTCATTGTAATGCTGATGCCAGGACACTTTGCATGCAGAAATACGTACTCACCTCATGGATTGGGCCAGGTTATCGTCAGAGCTCCCTGTTTAGTCTCTTACCCCTCATTCACTTTGCACCTACTTGATTGCTATGGTAGAGATATTGGGGAAGTCACTTCTACTTATTGGAGCGAAGATGGGATGCAGAGGAGCAATAATTGTGAAGGAAGATATCTCAATGCATAAGAGTGGGAGGGTGCTCTTGTGCTAAAATGATCAGTGTCCCTTTCTCTGAGCCAGAACATTGGGGTTCAAGTCCCCTCACCCCCGCTCAAAAGGTGTGTCAGAATCAGTTGGCTACAAACATCCATAATGGTGGGAGATGGCAGTTCACTGGACGACATGGGATGCTGCTGGGGGTGTGTCAGGAGGTTGATCATCGACAGTTACAACCACCCTGGCTTCAATGGAGGAACAGCATATCACAAGGCTTGGAATAGCTAGATGTGGGGCCGGAGTTCAGGTGGCAATGTTGGGAGGTGGAAATGTAAATGGAAGAGTTGGGTGGGTGGCTGTGGAAACTCAATGCTGATAGGATCGACAGGGAGTGCAAGTTTGAAAGGAACATAAAGGTTTGCTGATCTCTTTGACTGCTAGCCTGAACTTGTGACTCTCTCTGCTAAGGAAATATACATTGCCTTGTATCCTCATGTGAACCATAAATATGCAGTGGAAATGGAAAATGGCTAAAACCTGGAGTGGGACTAGTATGTGATCGTTTTCCTGTTCAAACAGCCCCCAGGTTTTAACTCTGGGCAAGGGGCAAACACCCTTGCAGTAATCAGACATTTGTACAGTACAGTTTGGAGTCATTGGTAAATCATTGTACCCTGTGTACAAAATGGAAGTAGTGTCTAATTGTGTAGAATACAAGTCCTGACCAGAAGTAATCTTGACTGTTACAAGGGTGGCTACTGGGAGACAAGATTACTACCTTTTGGCAACAATTGCCGATGAATCTGTTAAGCAACCCTATTACTGAGACTTAACATTGATTCAATGCAGCTCATTCTTCCGCAAAGGCCATGGTGGAGCAGATGATAGGACTGCTGAAGAGGAGGTTCAAATGCTTGGATCAGTCTGGAGGGTCTCTTCAGTACAGTTCTGACAGAGTTTGCTACGTAATTCTAGTGTCCTGTGCTCTGCTTAACTGGAGCATGTGCTGGACATTGAAAAGCTGAGAGAGCAGCAGCAATCGTCCAAGGAGGATGGTGAGGACATTCAGCAATTGAAATATCACCTTTACCATGGTAGACCGCTGCAGTGTCAGCTGTGGGAAGCCAAGCAGGTCTTGACACCCAGTCCAAAAGATGCCAGCAGCAATAATCTCTCATTAACTGTGATTTTTTTTGTTGCTAAAAAGGCAAGCAGTCTCTGCTCCCAGAAACAAGTACAGCATTTTATTAACTTTTTTTCTTTGCTTTTGCTGTTGTTGAATATAAGTGAGTCTTTTCAAGCAATTGAAGATTTTCCAATATGTGGTGCTCCAATGGTGAACAATGAGAAGGTGTTGTGAGTGTTAGCGACAAAGAAGGGCTCCTTTACATAGGATTCTAAGATAGTACAGAGTTGAAGATGGCTAACCTGTGCAGCTTATTTCTTATAGCTACAGTTGCAATGACAATCAATCAGACATATGACAGTGTAAAATAATGACACATTTACGAAAATGAGCTTATATTTGCAATCAAGTGTCAGCCGTATCACTCACAAGCTCTTTTGTTCTGTTCCCCTCCCACTACTAAAGGACAGCTCCTGGGTGGCAACATTTGACCTGGTTCACAGCCGGGCTTTAACAATGGCACCAGTACCAGGAATCCCACAGGTGTGCTGGCAGTAGTGAGAAATTTTGTCATTGCTGAGCACATGATAGCATGAGCAGGGCACCATGGAGGGAGGGGTGTACATAATGAGGCGAGCTATGCTTGAGGAGCTCAGTACAGCTCAGGGAGAGAAAGTCTCCATAAAATTCCCCAAAATTAAAATTTAGTTGATTTTTGGTCACCTTCATCTCCATGTCTCTCTTACCCAAATAATCAGCCTTGTATTTATATATTTTATATATATATATATATATATATGACTAAAGAATAGAGATTTCTTAACATGTCTTCAACAAATTATTTTAAATAGGTTAGTGAGTTTGTTAAATTTCTACTCCCAGGTATTATAACCCTGAAGTATGTAAGGGCCAGTTATCTGAGATATTTGCTTCCTTGGCTTTGGATACAATTATATGTTCCTAACAGGCCCACGACTATACCAAACAGGCAGCTCATCACAATATAGTGCATCAGTTCTCGTGGCTGCTTTCACCTCCTTTATGTAAATGAGCAACATTGGTCACAACCTTCCTGGCAGTTTTGGATCAACTTTACTTGCAACCACTTTATTTGCTGAAGAAGAGAATAACAGGTGTAGTAAAGCTGGCTATACAATAAAGCGATAATACTCTCTAACCAGCATTGCAAGTCAAAGTCCATTCTCAAAGATGCTTGTTCTGCACAATAAACACAGAACAGTACAGGCATTTTATTTTCCCTTTCAGTTCTATGACATCCAGCATGTGCATGCCACCGAAGGGAATCCTGTCTGTTTAAATTAGAAGAAATAGACTAAAGTTAAAAATCCCAAATTAGTCTGACATCGCCATTTCTAATGAGGCCAGAACAGCACAATAAAGAGAGATCTGAGTTTGTGCTTGAAACAGCTGCAAGAGCATCAAGTGATAGCCTCAGGAGTTGTGGCAGCTTATTTTGCTGAGGTGACATCCGTCTGCAAATGAAATGAGTGGACAGCATGTCAGAGGCACAGGAGGCCTCTTCATCCTCACTAACATTCCTGAACTGGCAGTTTCCCCCCTCGGTCACAATACAAAGAGACAAGGCAAGAATGTTCTCTTTTTGAAAAGCGTCATCCGAAGTAGCTCATTTGCTTGTTGGCAGAAAATCATGTTTTGTGATTTTTCGTGTCACATTCAGTTAATTTTACGTTGCCAACAGTTGACTTAATGAGGACTGGTAACTTCTGTTTATTTCTAGCTACAGGTACAATTTTCAAAACTAATACCTTTTATTGATTTTGACTTCTTTCCCCCTCTTGGTCTTAAATCATGTTCATTGCTCTAAATGCTTGATTTTTTTGCCCTGTTCTTGGTCTTTATTTGTGCTCGTGCACTGTGAAAGGCTGAACTAAAGTGTTAGAGCTGCTGGCAAAGTAACAAGTCTCTGTCATTTTCTCTCAGCAGTTAGCAAAACATAGATAAAATTCTTCTTAATGAATGTAGGTGGCATTGTTAGCTACAGGCATTGCCATTTTCTCTGACCAATTCTCTTTTACCTCTTCTTTCCTTTTAATGCATTGACGTCTTATTGCTGTACTCTTGGTAGCGCCAATACCTTGCACATGTCTCTCATTTATTGAATGCTGAGGGACAGTCAACAGTGAGCCATTGCAGTCGAAGTCGATTCTATCTTCATGTGCACACATGTCTAGAAGAGGTCACGGAAATGTGACCATGAGTGAAAATTCCAGTTGAATTTCCTCTTCCAGTAGTGGACTTGTATTTGTCAACCTGACGAAGGTCAAAATTGGAGTTCAAATCTTTTGTGGATTCTCATTGGATAAACTTAACGTGACATAGTGAGGGTTACAATTTTATCTTTTCAACATTTATACAGGTTCAAAAGCACAATAAAAAGCCTGTAAATGGCATTTTGAAGGAATACTTCCTAACTTAACTCTTCTTATTAGGCACAGATAGCCATTAATTAATCAATAAGAGACTTGTAGAAACATTAAAAAAATTGGATTGAAAACGCTATTAGGTATAGGCATAATCAGCACTTAGATATAAAATGATGCTTGAACTTCCTATTCCACGATGTTCAAGTGTGTTGAGTCTGATAGCTGATATATCAGAACTAATATAACCGAAATTGTTTGCTAAATTATCAAGATCAGATGAAGTGCTGACTCCAATGGAATCACTCCTTTAGCAGAGGGAAGAAAAGGGACAGGAAGTTAGTGATCACAACAAACTACACTTTGTTGCTGGAGATCTCCATGTTGTAATTTATTGAGTAAAAAAGAAATAAAACAAAAGGGATTAATAAGAAAAATCAAAAGAAAGCAAGACAAAACAGTAACCTGAATCCCATAGAAAAAGGTAACAAAAGGTAACAAAAAAATAGTTAACAGTAAAAGACTAGCCACACCTCCCTCCTTCAACAGATACTGAAAAGTTTCCAGTGTAAGTTCCAGTAGGGGAGGTGATGACCTAATGGTATTATTGCTGGACTGTTGATCTAGATAATATTCTGAGGACCTGGGTTTGAATTCAGCCATGGCAGATGGTGGAATTTGAATTCAATAAATATCTGAAATTAAGAACCTGATGATGGCCATGAATCGATTGTCAGGAAAAACCAAGCTGGTTCATTAATGTTCTTCAGGGAAGGAAACTCCATCCTTACCTGGTCTGGCCAACGTGTATTTCCAGACCCATAGCAATGTGGTTGACTCTTAACTGCCTGATGGTCAATAAATGCTGCCTAGCCAGTGATGGCCTCATCCAGTGAATGAATAAAGAAATTTCATGAGAATATGAAAATAAACTTTCTCCCCTAGATCATTTTTGTGAATGAGTGTTGTCATCAGCTTTATTTTTATAATGTCCCAGAAAGTGTTTGATTTGTTTGTGTGGAAAAACAAACAATAAAAATGTACAAATATTAATCTTTTTGAGTTACGAGTCACACAAAAAAGATAAAACTGAAACCAAAATGCAGATAAGGATCGAGGGGTAATTCATTCTAATTTGGTGCAACTCAACGGCTACCAGAATGTTGGGTACAGTAGAAAAATGCCTCTAACTTAAAAAAAGCTCATCACAAAATGTAATCCATTTCTTCAATGGCCTTTCAAAGAAAATTCTCATCAAACAATCTTCCACAACATTTCTGAACTGATTTGAAATTCTATCTATACACTCCAGAAACATACTTTTCAGATGCTTTTTCTCGCTAAAGTATCGAAGGCTAAAGGGTGACCTGGCAGAAGTGTATAAAATTATGAGAGACATGGATAGAGTGGCTAGTCGGAGTTTTGTTCCCAAGGTGGAAATATCAAATACTAAGAAGCTTAGGTTTGAAGTGAAAGGGGAAAAGTTTAAAGGAGATGTGTGAGTAAAGTTCTTAACACAGAGGGTGGTAGATGCCTGGAACTCACTACCAGGGGACATATAGAAGCAGATATACTAGCAAAGTTTAAAAAGAAATTAGACAGCCCACATGAACAAAGATTAGAGGGATACAGATCATGTCCAGGCAGATGGGATGACAATGGCATGGCGATTGGCACAGACATGATGGGCTAAAGGGTCTGTGTCTGTGCTGTACTGTTCAATGTTCTACTTCTATTAATAGATTAATGTTAAAATATAGCAAACTGCAATGTGAAAAGTTTTATTAAAGTAAGACTGCTCAAGTTAACAAATACCTTTTCTGAAACATCTTGTCATACTTTACTATATCTGTGTTGGAAAGGAACAACATAAGAAACTACCTAAAGAAGAGTTTTGATCTATGGAATAAGAGATAAAACTACAAATCAAAATGAACAACACAGCGAAATCAACATTGTATATACCAACACCAAACGAATGCAGGGAGACTTGCATGGAATGGAGACAAATTCACTTTTGAATTCCTGCCGCATAAAAAGTGTCACTTCTGCTTCTTTGTAAAGACTGCTTGCCTCTGCACAACTGTCAGTCAGCAGTTGAGCTGTTTCCAGGGTTTCCAGTAGCATGAGCAGGGTTATTGACAGCACCCGAGTTGGACCAAGGACTGTTACTGTGAAGTATTTACAATAACTCTGTAGTCCAGGATGAAGGCAGACATACATCTAACTTCCCAATGTCAATTTAATAGTCACCCAGTCCTATCAGTGATAATAACAACAATAATAATTTTAAAAAATTTTACCAGATATAATACACTAATGCAGCAAAGGGAAAAATAGCTCAAAGGAAGATGGATTGTAGATTTTGAGATTCATGTGTTAAATTACTTATCCCAGTTAATCAATCTTAGCAGACTATGATCTAATTCTAAAAACTGTTGTATACAGTTTTTGAAACCCTTCAATTTTCTTTAGACAATGAAAACTTTTATTGATCACACATATTAATTAATCAGTTATATCAAATGTTAGAAAAACCTTTCATGATATTCCAAATATTCATTATTTAAAATTATACTGAGAAAAAAAATTCTGTTCAGAAATACTTCAAGAGAATTTTAGCCACAGATGCCACGATGGATGTTTTTGACCCAAATCTTGTCTGAAAAGATATGTAAACTTCTTCACCAATAATTTTGTAGAGTGGCTAATTATAAATTCTTATTTACTTTTTAGAAGATCCTAAAGTTTTTTTCTGAGGGGGGGGGGGGATGTGAAGAAAATAGTTATAAACCTTTACATTAAATCCTATCAGAAACAAAAAAAATTGTTAATATATTCATAGTCTCTGACCCCCATTTATCTTGTGGCAAAATTGTTCTTCTATACCTAGACGTATTAGGCCGTCCTATTCTCCAATGACATTTTTTTTGCAAAACCATTAACTGAAATTGTAAAGTACAATGATTCTATCCCACCTTCTCTCAGAAGTTTATATGTCACTATTGTGTACAATAAAAATTGTATATTCATGAGCTTCATTTGTTTTGTGCCCTTCTCTCTGTCAAAGTCTCGCACACAGCATATGCTGGCTCTGTTGAGAATAAAATCAAATTTGTCTGTCTTGTCATATTGTCATCAAAGTGATAGTATCACAATTAGATTAACATTTTGTCAAGGAGCTGAAGAGGGAGTAGAGATGGTAACACATTACTTACGCATGTCCCTGAACTGAGCTGAATATTTTTTTTCTTCACTGAACGCACTGGTAGTGGCAATTCCCAGCCATTCGTTATACCTGATCTCTTCAAGGACATGCAATTGACATCGGATGTCTATCTGCATGTCTGACTGCTTCAGGCCAGAAAACTGGTCTATGAAATTGTCCGTATTTGCTTAAATCAGAACTGACAACCTGTTCCATTATTTTTTTCTAAGCAGAGTTTGCAAGTTTGGTATATCAGTATTTGGCTGTAAAGAAATCTGGCATGTTGATCTGTGCATGCTCTTGGCTACTCCTGAAAAACTTTCTAGGCTTTGTTTTTCTCAATTTCCTTTGGCATATATTGTCATAGCATCTGTCATGTAATATAATGCTAAGATCGTGGCAGAAGGTCTTCTGTCTAAACTGGTCCTGAATCGCAGTCACGAAATGTTTCCCACATTGATGTAAATAGGACATTACACAGATGCCACCTGGAATAAAGGTCATGGTCATGGTGAAAATGTATGACACAGCTCCTTAATCTGTTTAGAATTGAAATGGAGAGAGAGGAAAAAAGGATTTTCAATGTCATATTAGAATTTGAAGTGAAATAATTGTACTTTCCAATCCAGAGAAACCAAAGGTAGGAATTACAATCATTGCAATAAAGTATGAACATGCAGTAATTCATATCCACTTTTGTTCCTGGTTGTTTCAGTACAGATTTTATAATGTATCTCAAAAAACTAGTTTAACACAATTGTAAAAGCAAAGGAGAGAGAGAATTTAAAATAAACACATTCAACATTTAGATAGAAAAATTGCTGACAAATAATTTTATCCTTAAACTGCAAAACAGAAATGTATTCACAAATTTAAGGAAATTGCCAGGAATGCAATCTTTCAGAACAATAATCTCTCCAAATGTCTGACTAACTGTTACTATCAATGATCAATCCCTTTACTAATTAAACAACACCATGTTGCAATGTCAAGCGGAAGAAAAAGAAACTTGTATCGACATGAAAAGAGTTTCTGAGCATTTCAATTCCATTGTCACAAATTGATTCTTATAAGTTTGTATTAACATATTAGCAATGTCTTCTGAACACTGATTTCTAGAATGATAATAGGCAGGATTTTCAGGAAGGTTGTTAAATAAAATATGTCACCGAGAAATGACAAGTACTTAATACAAATTCCTCTGCTCATTATTTTAACTAAAGGAAGCCAAATTCAAGAATTTGAAACAAACACTTTAAGCATTATTGCTATGTGTTAACATACGATTGTTTCACAAACCTAGAAAAACTAATTTTTCATCATAGGAAATATTGGATAGTCATTAGAAAAATAATTATTTCATCAAATATTATTACTATTAGAGGATTTTCTTTATTTACTCTTGAGACCTGGGTATTGCTGGCTGGGTCAGCATTAATTGCCTGTATCTAGTTGGTCTAGGGAAGTTGTTGGCGAGCCGCCTTCTGAAACCACTGCAATCCATTTGCTGTAGGTGGACACACAATGCCATTAGGGAGGGAATTCCAGGATTTTGATCCAGCAAAGGAATGATACATTTCATGTCAGGATGGCAAGTGATTGGAGGGGAACTTGCATGTGGCGATATTCCCATGTATTTGCTGCCCTTCTCCCTCTAAATGGAAGTGACCATGGATTTAAAAGGGTTCTGCCTATGGAGCCTTGGTAAATTTCTGCAATACACTGTGCAGATGGTGCACCATGCTGCTACTGAGCATCAGTGGTTGAGGGATTAGATGTGGTGGAGAAAGTGAGGACTGCAGATGCTGGAGATCAGAGCTGAAAATGTGTTGCTGGAAAAGCGCAGCAGGTCAGGCAGCATCCAAGGAACAGGATAATCGACGTTTCGGGCATAAGCCCTTCTTCAGGAATTAGGAAAGTGTGCCCAGCAGGCTAAGATAAAAGGTAGGGAGGAGGGACTTGGGGGAGGGGTGTTGGAAATGCGATAGGTGGAAGGAGGTCAAGGTGAGGGTGATAGGCTGGAGTGGGGTGGGGGCGGAGAGGTCAGGAAGAAGATTGCAGGTTAGGAAGGCGGTGCTG
>NC_057718.1:41820673-41835021 GCF_004010195.1 Chiloscyllium plagiosum | reverse complement strand
ACATGGAGATTGGTGGGGTGGTAGGTGAGGACCAGTGGGGTTCTGTCCTGGTGGCGGTTGGAGGGGCGGGGCTCAACGGCGGAGGAGCGGATTAGATGTGGTGCCAATGAAGTGGGCTGCTTTTAATGATGTCAAGCTTCGTAAGTGTTGCTGGAACTGTACCCATAAGGCAAATGGAAAGTGTTCCATCACACTCCTAACTTGTACTTTGTACATGGTGGGCAGACTTTGGGCAGTCAGGAGATGAGTTACATGGTGTAGTATTCTAATAACAAACATTATCCTATATTACAGTAAAAACTCTGGACAAAAATAGAGGTGGAAAAGAAATCTATAACCAGTTAGCAAACATGTAGAGAATTTTAGAACTTTGCAGGTCAAATTGAAATATAGTGATTGAACCAGAATGAGGGAAACCCAATAATGTATAGTAACGTAGACTTCCAAACTGTGGATTTTATTTCCATACTATGTGTGTAACATTATAGTTAGGCTCCTCCAACAGGGTTCCCCTCATTAGGGTGGGGAATTCTGAAGAGATGCTGCAGAACTAGATAGGTTTGATTCCCTGTCCACAGAAGGCAGGGTGGGATTCTGATTGTTGGGTTAATGGGTATGGCAAACAGGTCCACTGAGGGAGAGGTGTCTAATTCCTGTGCTTCTGATGGCCTAGAGGTTTGGGGATAGGGAGCTTGAGAGGGAATGCCTTAGAGGAAGTACCTCTGCTCTTTTCACCCCAAAACGTATGTTTGCCAAAGGGAAGTAGAATTCAAACCAAAGATGTTGGGATTGAATAGTTGAATATTTGGTCTACTTCTGCTCTTATTTCTAAAGCTGCTGTCCTGATTTTGCTATAGCTGCCAGTTTCCTGAAGCTCATCTGACCAGCCACTGTTAAAGTGATTATGTCTGAATCTTTCAGTTTCCATATAAAATGCTATCCTGTCACCTGGGATTGGAGATGGAATAAATAGTTAAATCCCAGTAAAATTAAAATACTGTTTATTCTGGACCTGCATTTTGAAGTATATAAGAACTATATTCACCATCTGCAAGTTTTGCTGTTTGTTTCTTTCTGACCCACCCCCACTCCCTCAACCTGAGTTAAAGCAGGAAACTGGCAAGTTGGAGCTGGTTTCCCAACACCTTTCCAATTTCTGGGAACCTAACACTCTGCTCCTGGATCCAATCCCATCTGATCTGCATGTTCAAATGAATAACTTGAATAATGGTAAAACACTGCGGATGCTGAAATCTGGAACAAACACAGAGAATGCTGGAGAAACTTTAAGTCTGTTTCTCTCTCCACAGATGCTGCCAGACCTATTGATTTTCCCTAGCATTCTCTGAGTTTGTTAAAAATGGCACATTTTGCTTCAATATGTTTAACATGTAGTTTTAGTTAATGTTTAGGAAGAAAAGGAACACATGCTGGTTGGTGATGTGTTTTCTGTGTTCTCCTTTCCATAATTTACATTCAAATTTTCACTTTTTTCTTTAATCACTGATATAACTTGTCTGGAGATTAAGGGACTGGTATTCTGTGCAAGAATAGCTGGTGGGGACCTGTGTAATATATCTGATGGCAGTCCATCATGAAGCTAGGCCCAGTGAGTTTAGTGGATTATGGCTTCTCAGTTTCACAAACTGAATAACATTGACCTCAAGTGTAGTCATTAATACTTCTTACTCGTATAAGTTACAAACATTTATTTTGATGAAAAATAGGTAAGGGACAAAATTTCTGGTTGAACACTACTTATGTTAAAAATAAAATATTTCTCCAAATGAAGTGAAGAATAATGTCTCAGTTCCTCTTAATTACTTCAACATCCCTAATTTTAAGTTGATTGCACTTCCAAGCTGTGAGTCAGCATTATGGGTACGGATAAAATCAGATCACCATTCTGACAGCAGCCTGAAGTTGAAAGATGGTCTGAAAGGTAAACAAAGACACAAGAAGTACAAATATTATTGCACATGTACATTCATACATTATTATTTTCCATTTCTTACATTTCAATAGAGACTATACTCAAAAGGTACTTTATTGGCTGCCCTGGTGCACCAATGATCTTTCAAATCTTTACATTTCAATAATCAAAATAAATTGGTGTAATTTCAATAAATTAAGGTGAATTGTAGATGCACTGCTATAGGAAAGATGTTGTGAAATTTGAAAGGGTTCATAAAAGATTTACAAAGATGTTGCCAGAGTTGGAAAGTTTGAGCTATAGGAAGAGGCTGAATAGGCTGGGGCTGTTTTCCATGGAGGATTAGAGGCTGAGGGGTGACCTTATTTAAGTTTTTAAAATTATGAAGGGCAGTGAATATAGTGAATAGCCAAGGTCTGTTCCCTGGGGTGAGGGATTCCAAAACTAGAGAGCATAGGGTGAGAGGGGAAAGATTTAAAAGGGATCTAAGGGGTAACTATTTCACACAGAGGGTAGCACATGTATGGAATGAGCTGCCAGAGGAGGCAATGGAGGCTGGTACAATTACATTATTTGAAAGGCATCCGGATACATACATGAATAGGAAGGGTTTAGAGGGATATGGAACAAACGCTGGCAAATGGAACTAGATTAATTCAGGATATCTGGTTGACATGGACAAGTTGGACCAAAGTGTCTGTTTCCTTGCTGTGTGTCTCTATGACTCTAAGAGAAGGTAGAAATAAAAGAGAAAAGAAAAGATTATGCTGACAGAGTTAGACAAAAAGGCACAGGAAAAGGCTTGTGCAGAATATCAACATTAGCGTTGAGCAGTTAGGCTGATCAGTCTGATTTTGCAGAGTAAATCTAATTTAACGTTAAATGGAAGTTCAAAATTAGAGCTTGCTATCTCATTCTTTCCTTTGTGTCAAGTTTAAGCATGTTATGAACTTTCAGTCAATATTATTGTAAATGAATGTAACAGAATCTTATAGTGTCCACCAAACATTACCTGACCTTTGGCATTTTGAGCTGCAGACAGTCTCAAAACTCAAGTGAATACCTAACTAAATATGGACATTCATAGCCATCCAGGCAATTCAAGCTTGCCTTTCAGAAAGTCACTTGATGAGGAAACCATTTTGTCATCTGATTTTTAACAATCAGCATAAGATGTTTTATAGAAAGAGAGTTCCATCAAAAAGCTATCAAACTAACCTCATCAAAGTAACCAACAGGTGTCCCTTGAAAGTGGTGGGTCTTAACATAGCAAAGGACTCCCCACAAGTTGCCCCAACTTCAAACTTTCTTGTGAAACAACCTCCTAGAATTCAACCATAAGAAATCTCAACCTGCTGAGAATCCTCCACTTTACAAGATCTTCAATTCCATCTTAAAGCATCAAAATCATCTCAGAAATTACAGGTTGACTACAAAAGAGACTGAGATCATTAAAGAAATAGAGGGTCTATAGTAGCATAAGTGGTAATATCACTGAAGTCACACTCCAGAGACCAAGGCCAATGCTTTAGGAATAGTTCACTTCCTATTATGGCAGCTGAATTTAAATTCAGTTAATAAATCTTAAGTATTAATCTGGTCTCAATAATAGTGGCGATAACAAATATTGTTGATTGTAGTAAAAACGCATCTGCCATCCTTACCTGACAAGGCTTACACAAGACTCCAGATCCACAGCAATGTGATTGGCATGTAACTGCTCTCTGAAATGACCTAGCAAGCTACTTAGGTCCAGGGGAATTAGAGATGGGCAACCTTCCCAGAGACATCCACATCCCATGAAAGAATAAAGAAAAGAAGCTGTCATTTATATCCAATGTTTACATGTATGTGAAATGTTACTCATTTTCAGGGTGAGTGAGAATAATTCATCTTTTTTTTAAAATCACAAAATGCTATCTGTTTCATTATTTAATTAGGACTTCACTGTGAAGTTGAGAAAACACTCACCTTTCACATACAAGTTACATCTGTCCAAGGATGTGATGACCATAGGTGTGCTCATAATGCAGCTAAACAAATTGAATGTCAACCATCAAGTCTTTCCAATATATACCAATGACAAGCAGCTAGAGCAGGAGAGATTCCTGGTCAGCATATGATGAAAAGAAAGTTGGAGGCTCTACCATTATTATCCATAGCTCCATACTATGATTGCATATAGAAAAGTGTGTATTATCACAGAAACTCAGAATATCTCAGTGAAACTCAGGGAACCACAACTTATACCAACAGAATACCTGAAATAGAGGCCAGCATCCCATCACCAATAACTCCTTATTTATAAATGCATAGCCTTTGACAGCAGCACTGCATCTCACGAAATCAGGCATTCAGGGTCCCATTACCCATGACATTCACCCTTTTCTGTCAGCCAGGTCTTCCTGATTGGACCAGGTTAACAGCCCCAATTAGCGAACTCCTTTGAGGTCCAGCTGGCTGACCTTGTCCTAATCACTATAGTATCTATGCTATTATTCCTGATAGCTTACTGAATGGTGAAGCAACAGTGAGGGGCTGAATGGCCTACTCCTTATCTTTGTTTTAAAGGAACTTTAACTTTACAACTGCTGCTCCAGATTATTCTCAAACAATTACAGGACAAAACCTTCTATACCTATCAAAGGTGTAGTGAAAAGATAGAGTAATCAGGGGGTGAGTGATAAATGGAGGGAGAGATCACCCAGGGATTACATACATCATGAAGCCGACATTACAAAGGAAAGCAATGAAGTTGTTCTTGCAAACAAAGGAACCTACTGGCCAATATGGCAAGAATGGAGGAGGGGGTTTGATGCAGTGATAGTGCAGGAAAGTTTGAAAGCCTTCGTTTGGATTGATAGGAAATGCATCACTTTTGGATAACTATTGATTTTTTTGTTTTTATTCATGCATGTTTTGTTGGCATTGCTGGCTCAGCAGCATTCATTGCCCATCCCGAAATACCCTTGGGAAGATGTTGCTGAGCCACTTTCTTAAACTACTGTAGTTCTGGGTATGTAGGTGTGTCCATAGCACTGTTCACTGGAGGCTAAGTGTTTCTCACACAGAGGTCTATGATTCAATTGTGGCGAAGACCAGAATTTTTTTTTGATGGGCTGTTTAATATTATATAGTCAGGTTATTTATGTATAGCAATGCATTTGCTGAGGCATTGCACATTATTGTATTGAGCTATATATTTGTCCCTGATTCAGAAGGATCAGATACTGCCTAGGTAAATTCACTAACACCTGAGCAGAGCCTGCTCTGTTTGTTGTGACACATCATGAATACAGTGAAGTCAAGAGTTGGTGCTGGTAAAGCACACAGGTCAGGCAGCATCCGAGGAGGAGGGGAAATCAACATTTTGGGCAAAAGTCCTTCATCAAGAATGAGGTTTGTGAGCTGGGGGTGGGGAGTGGGGGTGGAGAGATAAATGGAAACTTGTGAAATCCACATTGATGCCATGTGGTTGGAGAGTCCCAAGATGGTAGACGAGGTGTTCTTCCTCCAGGCATCGGGAGGTGAGGGAGTGGTGATGGAGGAGGCCCAGGACCTGCATGTCTTTGGCACAGTGGGAGGGGGAGTTGAAGTGTTTAGCCATGGGGTGGTGGGTTTGGTTGGCGCGGGTATCCTGGAGATGTTCCCTGAAGTGTTCTGCAAATAGGCACCCTATCTCCCTAATATAGAGGAGACTGCATCGAGAGCAATGGATACAGTAAATAACATGTGTGGAAGTGCCGGTAAAACTCTGATGGATGTGAAGGCTCCTTTGGGACTTGGACAGAGGTGAGGGGGGAAGTGTGGGTGCAGGTTTTGCAATTCCTACGGTGGCAGGGGAAGGTCTGGGAGGGGAGGGTGGGTTGGTGGGGGGCGTGGACCTGGCAAGAGAGTCACAGAGGGAATGGTCTTTACGGAAAGCAGGTAGGGATGGGGAGGGAAATACATCTCTGGTGGTCGGGTCTGTTTGTAGGTGGCGGAAATGGTGAAGGATTATGCATTGTATACAGTCTATATATGTTGAATACTAGCCCAATGGTAGTACCTGTTCTCAGCTCAGAATACTAAGGATGCTGTGCAGTCTGGCAACTCTCATTGTCATATTTATTGCGAATTAATTCTTGCAAGTAAATTTGAAACATTTTTCTGTTGATCCATGTTACAACCAAGTTCTGGACTTGGGTCAAAAGATGGGGATAAGAAACTGCTTCCCACTAATGGATCTTGGAAACAGCTATGAACAAACAAGTCTAAGGGATGGAGTGGTTTCAGAACAGCTTAACCTATCCTTGATTTGATATTCTGGTGTTCTAATGATTCAACAGTGTTTTTAAGGGAGAACAGTTAACTCGTTCATAAATGCATTAATTTTATTGCTCTAGCCATGTTAGAAGAGAGTATATTTAATTCAATTTCCTTATTGAAAGCCTTTTTGTGATGAAAAATCATTCATGTAAATGTCAAGTACTTTGCTTCTGATGCGAACAAAAATTTTCAAAAAGCGCCATCCTTTAAATGCCACTTGCACAGCAGAAGACTGTCAGGGTTGATCACAATATTTGCTCTGTGAAAATAAGTGACAATGGAAAGTTAATAATTAGATCAACTGAGACTACCCCTCGGTGTCATTAACCCAAGTGCCCTTTCACAATCACAAGAGTAACTTCAGGCTGATGGTGCTGGGTCTTGGCATTCTATCCACTTATTTGAATAAAGTCAATATTAAATACAGAGGGATAAGAACACAGTAACATAGGAATGCGTTAGGTAGCTCAGCGCATTATGATTCACTTAACTGAGAATACAATGGATGACAGCATTTAAGCCCATGCAGTTTGTCTTGGTGGAGTGGTTAAGCTGACATTATCAAAGAGGCCAGTTTATTTAAATAACTGCAATTGAATCTGTGTGCTTTCCCCATACACATAAAGCAATGGGGAGGAATGTGGCAGACAAGCTTTTTTAATTTGCTGTTGTCATAACAGATGATGATGAAGACAATATTCATTTGTCCAGGGTCAAGTGCAGAACTCTCTGCTTTGAAAAGAACAAACTGGATGTTAAAGAAGGTGCAACAGAGGCAGATCACCATTTTGGTGGCAGTCAGCTGAAGGACTGCAGACGTCACATTTATCAGTCACAAGAGCAAAATAAACATTTAGATTTTAGCTTGAAGAAGCTCCAAAGAAATGGGTGTATTTTCTAATCTCATAAAATGGAAGCAGTGCTTTTGCCATTGCAATTTAAGCATACAAACTGCCCTGTCTGGAATTACAACTCTTAGTTACTGTAAATGGGAAAGGTTTCCAATGCACATATACTTTCTCACCAGGTTTACCTGGCATCCCAAACCACTTGAATACTGAGCAATCATCTTTTACACAAGTTGGAACACAGATATTAAGTTGCACCTCCTGGCACAACCAAATGCTAAACCACCTGTATTGTCCGCTTTTAACAAACAAAACTGCTAACCAGCAGGGCAAGAGCGAGAAACAATCCACAATGGTTGTGAGCCTTCAGCTTCTCACATAACTGTGCACAAGGAAGTTGTCTCTAATTCATAGAATTGAGGGCTGTAGATCATGTTGGTGAAGGAAACCTTGATGACTATGTGAAGTTCCAACACAGATAGTGTTACTTCTAGATTCTTCTTGCCTGCCCTTTAAGCTCATTGATTCAGGAGAAAAGGGGAACCTCTACCCAGCAATTGCAGGAAATTCCATTGATCTTGCTGCAATGTATTGAGTTTTGCCACACGGCCCGTATGTCAATACATCCAGCATAGAGGCCTCCAAATGGATGTATTTTTGAACAAACATAGACAGGAGTTAGGACCACATCAACATACAAGGTTCCAGGAATACTAGAAATCCACTTCAGAACCTGAAAGACAAAGTCAGGAGATATGATGTGTTGAGGTGCCCAAGTTTAATGAGGAGAAATAAGGAGATATGGCAACATACTAGCACCAACATGTAGGAAAATAGACTTGATATCTGTGTGCAACTGTTGCAATGGCAACCTTCTAACCCCTCCTGTTACAAGACCTCAAAATTCAATATTATCACCTTAAATATTAACTGAACTGTCTTAATTTTTTTTTTAATTATATGTGACTTCTGTCATTAATATAGACACCATGGTGTGTCGACTTAGAAAAGATTTCATGTATTTTTCATGCAAGGTACGTGTGACAATAAATTTCTATCCTATTCTACATGTCAAATTGCTCCCAGTTTCAGAACTTGGAGCAATGATGAATTTAGAATATGCTCCTTTCTCACAAAGATCAACTGTTAGGGAAGTCGACATGGAAATGGAGATACAAATCTTGGGTGGAATATAAACTTTCTTCTGAACTTCCCCTGCGGATTTATTGTGGGAAGTGTATATCTCAGATGAGGAGAGCCAACGAAAGCAGACGAGTAGTCGTTGTGATCTCTGTACAAAAGAAAAGTTCTTAAAAGATTTTCAATTTTGCAGTGGCCAAAATAAAAGAAACAACACAATAGATGTCAAATTTTAATGCATTTTCTATAACAAACAAACTAGAAGCAGTATTGTCTCAACAATATTTCATACACTCTAGACTACAGAAAAATTCCATTAATAAAATGGAATATTCCGACACTTATGCTTTGCTCTGATCCTTATTTAGATACGTTATTCTCCTGGAACAAGTCCCATATGATTTTTAGCACCCAAAGTCTTATTTCACTTCATTATTTTCTCGCTGGATAACCTCTAAACCTTGAACTGGCTTTGTGTTTAAGGTTAACACAGAGATTCCTTTCTTTAGTAAATCTAGGCAAATCCTCCAGTCTTGTTTAAATCATGACAAATATAATGTCTTTAAACTGAGTGTGAGCTCTCAACTCCATTCTACCTGGTGAATCATAGAGACTTGTTTCCCGTTAACTCTCTCTCAAATTCTGGCACACCAAATTTATTTATGAAATTTAGTGGCGTGTCAGAAAATCAGTAACCCAATTCTACAATGACTTTCAATGGACTAATTCCTACTCAAAGCATATCTTCATGGCAATATGTATCATATGAGTCTTGTAACCAAATAGAAATGCAAATTAGATGGCCTTTAGACTCCAAATTTCATCTTTAAATGAAACAGACATTTTAAAATATAGCTGTTTCAAAAATCTGACATTCCTAATAACCTTCTGAGACTTTGGAGACAAGGGAATTGATTTTCTAACAGAAACTTTAAATGGCAGGGAAGTCCCATCTCTAAGGAGGTATTTGGGGATGTGCCTATGAATTAGTATTAAATTATCATGGCATTATAATTGCCTATGTACGTTTGGAGTGTGGACTTAAGAACTGAGAGAGATGGAGTGCTTAACGATTTCTAAAGCATGCGACATATCTTCCACCCAATCCAACTCAGCAGCTTCCGAAACCTGTAGCAACTTTGACCCCGTTTCTAAGATGAGTGGTCCTCACTCCAACCAATACCCTTCCCTCTACATCTCTACATCCCTTGACATCTTCATCTTCCTCCTCACAAAACAAAAAGGGTCTCTTTTCATCTTTGATACTCAAGTCCATCTGGTTTGTTGACAGTAGAATTCTGAACAGTCCATATGACCCCACTTATTTCTCTATTTTACCTTAAATTAAAAGTACAGTCCCAAAACATAGCAGTCATATAAATCTTTTTATTCATCATGCATTTTTTAAAGAAAGTTGCTAAACAAAAAGCTGATTATAAATTGATGGTATGTGTAATTAATTGGGGTCACACTGTTTTTTATATTAAGTTACTGATTGAAAATGGTATACTTCCCTCCTATATGAATGAAAACAAAAGTTGAAAGGAAAATCTAAATTTTGAAGTCACAATACCACATTATGTTGGGGGAGAGGATCAGGGGCTTGGCAGAAAACATTACAGGAGCAGGATCTGGGAGCATCCAATACTAGAATATTTAAAATTCTATTTTAAAAGTAAGTTCATTTTTAAAAATTCCTATTACAGGATTCATTGATTTTTAAAATTTAAAATAAAAGAAATTAAATGTTGGGACATGAATCAAATTAAACTAAAATATTAACTCAGAAATCACTCTGATATTCAATCCTAACACCTGTCCCCAACTCACTGGAACATCAACACTTCTAGACTCAGTTCATACAAGCTCAATACCAAATCCAACGCTCCAATTTTTCACAGAGACTCTCCTCCATTAATCCTCCTGATTCATTCTTGCACTTTCTTCCATCTTTCCCCTTTAATTCAACCTACCATTCTATATGCATTTGCTATTCAAGGTGGCACTCCTTCATTCTACAATTTAGCAATCACTTCTCAGTTCAATTAGGTCATAGCACCAGATCTCATAGAATCCCTACAGTGTGCAAACAGACCCTTCAGCCCAACACGTCGACACTGACCCTCCATTGAGCATCCCACCCAAACTCTATTACTCTACATTTACCCCTTACTGATCCACCTAACCTACACATCCCTGAACACTATGAGCAATTTAGCATGGCCAATTCACCTAACCTGCACATCTTTAGATTGTGGGAGCACCCGGAGGAAACCCACGCAGACATGGGCAGAATGTTTAAACTCCACACAGACAGACAGTCAACCGAGGCTGGAATTGAACCCAGGTCCCTTGCAGCGGTGCAAACCACTGATCCCTCATGCCACCCTCTTCTCTAATTCAAACCTTAATTGATACAATCTCTACAAAGACTGATTTTTTAAAAACCAAAGCAGAATTTTACTGAAAGGATGTCATGATAAGTTTTCACATTTCTTGTAAATGGTACTCACTGATGCCACTGTGCAATGGTGCTGAAGGGAGTGAATGTTGAAGATGGTAGATGGGATGCCAATCAAGCAGTCTGCATGTCCTTGTGTGTTTTGAACTTCTTGGGTTTGTTGGAACTGCATTCATCCAGGCAAGTGAAGAATATTCAATCTCACTGTGCTTTGTAGGTAGTGGACAGGGTTTGAGGAGTCAGGAATTGAGTTATTTACTACAACATTCCCAGCATCTGATCTGCCCTTGAAGCCACAATATTTGTAAGTCTGGTCTGGTTCAGTTTCTGGTCAATAGTAACCACAGCAATTTAATGGTGGAACATTCAATGATGGTCATGCAATTGAATAACAAGGAAAAATAGTTAGATTCTCTGTTGCTGGTGATAGTCATTACCTCAACTTGCATGGCATGATCAGTACTTACTGCTTATACAGCCTAAGCCTGAGCATTGTCCACATCTTGTGTATAAACACACATTGCTTCAGGATCTGAGTCATTGCGAGTACTGCTGAATATAATGGAGTCATTAGCAAAATTCTCAGTTCTGATCTTATGATGCAGGTATTGATGAAATAGTTGAAGATGGTCAGGCTAGTTCACCACTTTGAGGATATCCTGCACTAATGCCTTAGGACTGAGATAATAGACCTCCAACAATATTACTTTGTGCTTGGTATAGCTTGAATCAGTCTTGAGCTTTCTCCCTGAATACAACTGACTCTGGTTTTGTTTGTGCTTTTTGACGCTATATTTGGTCAAATCCTGCCTTGTTGACATGAGCAGACCCATAGTAATAAATTGAGAATTTAGAAACAAGATATAGGAGATAAAAGAGCTTTATAATTCAAAACTCTTGAAGGGTACAAACTGTAATGCTGCAAAAATGATGGCTACACCCTAGGTTTTTGCGTAGAATTTAGGAAATGTATACAACAAGTGAACTCTTATCCAAATGCAGCAAAAGTCACAAGGGAGTTTTCTGAAAGCCATGTATCTTCAGCTATGGCAATATCATTATGCCCTGGCTAATGTTACCAGCACACTCGATTAGATATTTTAAAAGAGCAAATGGGAGGTCATGAGCAAGTTGTCTTTGAGAAAGTGTTTTTGTGGTTGCATACATCTTCCAGGTCACTAGCCACCAATCATTGGAATAGCCATCAATCATTGGAAAAGCAGACTGAAGGCATGACCTTTGCCATTGACATGGGTGCAGAGCTTGGAAATTTCCTTACTCCTCAAACTAGCCTTGGGAGACACTGTCCCAAATGGCCAGACTTTGGGAGGATTGGGTGCTGGATACAGTTGGGTACACCAAAACTGGAAGTAGTAGAAATGTGGAGGCTGATCCTGCAGAGGAACATTTGTTAGTCACAGCATTAAAGGAAACTTATATGGAGCTCCCACTGTGAATCAGTGAATTGGTAGAAATGTTTCCAGTCCTGGCAAGAGATGTCAATCAAGAGTCAGATGATCACTAACTGTAACGCTGGTCCAACTGGTGGAGCTCTTGTGCAATAATGCATAGTTATCATAGAGTTGCAATTAGTTCTTACAGTTAAAGGATAATGATAGGTTTTAAAGAATATTCAGATGCATCAATTAGGACATTCGATATAATAGCTGAATCACTGGCACTACATGCTCTAAGCAGATCCATATATTGGCCTACTGCTGCCAGCTTATCTTAGTGATAATCTATGAAATTGGTCAGCAAAGAGGAAAAAAATCTGCTAGAAAAGAGTTGATCTTACATAGAGATTGGTATGGCAATGAATGAATCAGGGGACAATAGGAAGTGATGATACTAAGTGATCAAGTTGATAGATGAAGGAAGGGCTGTAGATGTCATGTACATGGATTTTAGTAAGGCGTTTGATAAGGTTTCCCATGGTAAACTAACGGAGAAAGTGAAGTCATATGGTGTGCAGGATGTTCTAGCTAGGTGGATAAAGAACTGGTTGAACAACAGGAAACAGAGAGTAGTAGTTGAAGGGAGTTTCTCAAAATGGAGAAAGGTGACCAATGGTGTTCCACAGGGATCAGTACTGGGACCACTGTTGTTTGAGATATACATAAATGATCTGGAAGAGGGCACTGTTGGTATGATCAGCAAGTTGCAGATGACACGAAGATTGGTGGAGTAGCAGAAAGCGTAGGGGACTATCAAAGAATACAAAAAAAATAGATAGACTGGAGAGTTGGGCGGAGAAGTGACAGATGGAGTTCAATACAAGCAAATGTGTGGTGATGCACTTTGGGAAGTCTAATTCTAGAGCAAATTATACAGTAAATGGAAGAGCCTTGGGAAAGCTTGATGAGCAGAGAGATCTGGGAGTTCAGGCCCATTGTACCCTGAAGGTTGCTGCACAGGTGGATACAGTGGTCAAGAAGGCGTATGGTATGCTTGCCTTCATCGGACGGGATATTGAGTATAAGAGCTGGCAGGTCATGTTAGAATTGTACAAGACATTGGTTTAGCTGCAGTTAGAATACTGTGTACAGTTCTGGTCACCACATTACCAAAAGGATGTGGACGCTTTGGAGAGGGTGCAGACAAGGTTTACGAGGATGTTGCCTGGTATGGAAGGTGCTAGCTATGAAGAGAGTCTGAGTAGGTTAGGATTGTTTTCATTATAAAAAAGGAGATTGAGAGGGGACCTGATTGAGGTCTACAAAATCATGAAGGATATAGACAGAGTAGATAGAGATAAACTTTTTCTCAGGGTGAAGGATTCAATAACGAGTGGTCATGCTTTCATGGTGAGAGATGAAACAATTAAGTGGGATACATGCCGCAAGTACTTTACACAGAGGGTGGTAGGTGCCTGGAATGTGTTGCCAGCAGAGATAGTAGAGGTAGGCACGGTAGATTCATTAAGATGCGTCTGGACAGAGAGATACATATGCTTAGGAATTGGGCGACAGGTTTAGACAGTGGATTTGGATCAGCTCAGGCTTGGAGGGCTGAAGGGCCTGTTCCTGCACTGTAAATTTTCTTTGTTCTTTAAGATGCCATTACTTTCAAAGAAACCAATCAGGAGTTAGGCAGACACTATCTAGCCAACCCAAGATTGACCATGAACAGTTTATGTGCTAATAAATCAATCAGATTCAGTTGCCTCTGTTCATGATAGGGTCTGTAGCTAGCAAGGGTTAAGAAATGGTGATTGTTCTTGGTTTGGTGTAAAAGAAGGAAGACTGAAGACAGAAGGAAAACTTCAATTAACAGACAAGATCAGGAGTCCTGTGCCCAGCCAACTAGTCACTCCTGACATTCGACACCAGTGATGGATGGATAATGTGCAAAGAGTAAAGAATAACTCTGTATCACCCTCCACAATGTGTTGTTAGTGTAGTACAGTTAGTAAACGCAAACCAGATTCTGGGTCATGAGTCTAAAGTCTTGTTTCCAACTGGCATCTTCGTAATGCGGTCACAATTTGACTTGGCACAAGGTGATATTTTCTCCTGGATCAGTGGTGCTGGAAGAGCACAGCAATTCAGGCAGCATCCGAGGACAGGCAAAATTGACGTTTCGGGCAAAAGCCCTTCATCAGGAATAAAGGCAGAGAGCCTGAAGCGTGGAGAGATAAGCTCGAGGAGGGTGGGGG
>NC_057718.1:41820443-41820584 GCF_004010195.1 Chiloscyllium plagiosum | reverse complement strand
CTGGAAGAGCACAGCAATTCAGGCAGCATCCGAGGACAGGCAAAATTGACGTTTCGGGCAAAAGCCCTTCATCAGGAATAAAGGCAGAGAGCCTGAAGCGTGGAGAGATAAGCTAGAGGAGGGTGGGGGTGGGGAGAGAGT